>NC_063220.1:34377680-34440926 GCF_020740725.1 Corvus hawaiiensis | reverse complement strand
CAGAGAACTGAAGCCCAGCGAGGGCATTCAGCTTCGCTGCCCATCAGCGTGCACAAGTGCTGGCATGCACAGCGTGCTGTGCACGGATTTGCCTCAGCTGCAGGTAGTAGAATCATTCTCCTTCTGTTTCGATAGGGTCCAAAGTGCCCGTCTAGCTCTCGCTTCGAGAAATGTGCCAGGAAAGCAAGCGCTTGAGTGTTTAGGTGTCCAAGCCTTTCGACAGAGCACAACCGGCTGGCCGACGAGAATGGCTCGTGAAGAGCATGCTTTTGTGCCGCTCCCTGTTTCTGGGCGAGACGACTAGTCGCCTCTTTGGTCTTTACGAGCCTGTCATGTGCGCGGGGGTACTTGGAGCTGCCAAGAGAACCGTGCAAAGAGCACCGCCATCTGAGGGCGTTGTGCAGGCTGTCAAAGGGACTGCCCGGCAATGTGGTGCAAAGACAAGTTTCTCCGAGTTGCAGGGGCCAGCGCCGGCAAGCGTGTGCTTCTGGCACGGTTCTCCGTGCGAGACGTAGCCGAGGACCTTTCTGTTCCGATGCGTGAGGAGCACAGGAGAGGCAGAGTGTGCTGCCACGTAGCCCGGAGAGGGGACTGTGTATGGGCCAGGCGTGTTTCGGCAGAAGCAGTGCTCTGGTGCGCCCCTCCGCGGCAGAGCCTTCTGCGCGAGAAGCAGACGGCTGTTCGCCTCCGGGGCAATGAAAGCGCCACTCGCTACGAAAAGCGAAGAACCAAGCTGCCGTGCACACGGCTTGTGTGCGCATCCTACAGGCTGCAGGGAAAGCGGGGCTGCCACTCGCTTGCCTGGAAAAGTCACGCTAGCAGCAGAAGAAGGAACTCCAAAGACAGCTCCTTGTGCTGCTGCTTAGAGCAGCACCAACCTTCCGTGGGAACAGCTGCTCTTCCCTTGAGGCTCCGAGCTGCAGAGAAGATCACGCTAGATGCAGCACAGGAGACAAGTACAGAGTGCACTGACGTGGCTTACGTGGGCGAAGGCGAAGGTGCAGCACAGCACTGGCTTCGACTTCTCGAGCCTGTTTGCATGCTAGCAGCTGCTGGAAGTTGGCAACGGTGATGCGAGCGTGAACAGGGTGCCGGCATGTCCAGCTGAGAAGGAAGCTTACAGAGCCTCCGTGGCTTGTGCTTGGAGAAGGGCTGCTTCAAGAACGCCTCCTTTGTAGACGCCTCCTTCTGGCTGAGCTCAAGCTGCATGCACTCTGCAACACTGAAGCTGTAAGGAACTGCTTCCGAGCCAGCTTGTGGCATGAAGTCGAAGGGCTGCGCCTTACTTCCTGAAGCAGCAAGAGTCTTCTCGGCGAAATGGGCTTGCGAGAGGAGCATTTGGCTGGACTTCGGCAATTCGCTGGCGAGCACCCAGAAGTCCCGTGCTCCGCGGCTTCAATCTTCGCCTGCTGCAGCCTGCAGAGAACTGAAGCCCAGCGAGGGCATTCAGCTTCGCTGCCCATCAGCGTGCACAAGTGCTGGCATGCACAGCGTGCTGTGCACGGATTTGCCTCAGCTGCAGGTAGTAGAATCATGCTCCTTCTGTTTCGATAGGGTCCAAAGTGCCCGTCTAGCTCTCGCTTCGAGAAATGTGCCAGGAAAGCAAGCGCTTGAGTGTTTAGGTGTCCAAGCCTTTCGACAGAGCACAACCGGCTGGCCGACGAGTATGGCTCGTGAAGAGCATGCTTTTGTGCCGCTCCCTGTTTCTGGGCGAGACGACTAGTCGCCTCTTTGGTCTTTACGAGCCTGTCATGTGCGCGGGGGTACTTGGAGCTGCCAAGAACCGTGCAAAGAGCACCGCCATCTGAGGGCGTTGTGCAGGCTGTCAAAGGGGACTGCCCGGCAATGTGGTGCAAAGACAAGTTTCTCCGAGTTGCAGGGGCCAGCGCCGGCAAGCGTGTGCTTCTGGCACGGTTCTCCGTGCGAGACGTAGCCGAGGACCTTTCTGTTCCGATGCGGAGGAGCACAGGAGAGGCAGAGTGTGCTGCCACGTAGCCCGGAGAGGGGACTGTGTATGGGCCAGGCGTGTTTCGGCAGAAGCAGTGCTCTGGTGCGCCCCTCCGCCGGCAGAGCCTTCTGCGCGAGAAGCAGACGGCTGTTCGCCTCCGGGGCAATGAAGCGCCACTCGCTACGAAAAGCGAAGAACCAAGCTGCCGTGCACACGGCTTGTGTGCGCATCCTACAGGCTGCAGGGAAAGCGGGGCTGCCACTCGCTTGCCTGGAAAAGTCACGCTAGCAGCAGAAGAAGGAACTCCAAAGACAGCTCCTTGTGCTGCTGCTTAGAGCAGCACCAACCTTCCGTGGGAACAGCTGCTCTTCCCTTGAGGCTCCGAGCTGCAGAGAAGATCACGCTAGATGCAGCACAGGAGACAAGTACAGAGTGCACTGACGTGGCTTACGTGGGCGAAGGCGAAGGTGCAGCACAGCACTGGCTTCGACTTCTCGAGCCTGTTTGCATGCTAGCAGCTGCTGGAAGTTGGCAACGGTGATGCGAGCGTGAACAGGGTGCCGGCATGTCCAGCTGAGAAGGAAGCTTACAGAGCCTCCGTGGCTTGTGCTTGGAGAAGGGCTGCTTCAAGAACGCCTCCTTTGTAGACGCCTCCTTCTGGCTGAGCTCAAGCTGCATGCACTCTGCAACACTGAAGCTGTAAGGAACTGCTTCCGAGCCAGCTTGTGGTCATGAAGTCGAAGGGCTGCGCCTTACTTCCTGAAGCAGCAAGAAGAGTCTTCTCGGCGAAATGGGCTTGCGAAGGAGCATTTGGCTGGACTTCGGCAATTCGCTGGCGAGCACCCAGAAGTCCCGTGCTCCGCGGCTTCAATCTTCGCCTGCTGCCGCCTGCAGAGAACTGAAGCCCAGCGAGGGCATTCAGCTTCGCTGCCCATCAGCGTGCACAAGTGCTGGCATGCACAGCGTGCTGTGCACGGATTTGCCTCAGCTGCAGGTAGTAGAATCATTCTCCTTCTGTTTCGATAGGGTCCAAAGTGCCCGTCTAGCTCTCGCTTCGAGAAATGTGCCAGGAAAGCAAAGCGCTTGAGTGTTTAGGTGTCCAAGCCTTTCGACAGAGCACAACCGGCTGGCCGACGAGAATGGCTCGTGAAGAGCATGCTTTTGTGCCGCTCCCTGTTTCTGGGCGAGACGACTAGTCGCCTCTTTGGTCTTTACGAGCCTGTCATGTGCGCGGGGGTACTTGGAGCTGCCAAGAACCGTGCAAAGAGCACCGCCATCTGAGGGCGTTGTGCAGGCTGTCAAAGGGGACTGCCCGGCAATGTGGTGCAAAGACAAGTTTCTCCGAGTTGCAGGGGCCAGCGCCGGCAAGCGTGTGCTTCTGGCACGGTTCTCCGTGCGAGACGTAGCCGAGGACCTTTCTGTTCCGATGCGGAGGAGCACAGGAGAGGCAGAGTGTGCTGCCACGTAGCCCGGAGAGGGGACTGTGTATGGGCCAGGCGTGTTTCGGCAGAAGCAGTGCTCTGGTGCGCCCCTCCGCCGGCAGAGCCTTCTGCGCGAGAAGCAGACGGCTGTTCGCCTCCGGGGCAATGAAAGCGCCACTCGCTACGAAAAGCGAAGAACCAAGCTGCCGTGCACACGGCTTGTGTGCGCATCCTACAGGCTGCAGGGAAAGCGGGGCTGCCACTCGCTTGCCTGGAAAAGTCACGCTAGCAGCAGAAGAAGGAACTCCAAAGACAGCTCCTTGTGCTGCTGCTTAGAGCAGCACCAACCTTCCGTGGGAGCAGCTGCTCTTCCCTTGAGGCTCCGAGCTGCAGAGAAGATCACGCTAGATGCAGCACAGGAGACAAGTACAGAGTGCACTGACGTGGCTTACGTGGGCGAAGGCGAAGGTGCAGCACAGCACTGGCTTCGACTTCTCGAGCCTGTTTGCATGCTAGCAGCTGCTGGAAGTTGGCAACGGTGATGCGAGCGTGAACAGGGTGCCGGCATGTCCAGCTGAGAAGGAAGCTTACAGAGCCTCCGTGGCTTGTGCTTGGAGAAGGGCTGCTTCAAGAACGCCTCCTTTGTAGACGCCTCCTTCTGGCTGAGCTCAAGCTGCATGCACTCTGCAACACTGAAGCTGTAAGGAACTGCTTCCGAGCCAGCTTGTGGGATGAAGTCGAAGGGCTGCGCCTTACTTCCTGAAGCAGCAAGAAGAGTCTTCTCGGCGAAATGGGCTTGCGAAGGAGCATTTGGCTGGACTTCGGCAATTCGCTGGCGAGCACCCAGAAGTCCCGTGCTCCGCGGCTTCAATCTTCGCCTGCTGCCGCCTGCAGAGAACTGAAGCCCAGCGAGGGCATTCAGCTTCGCTGCCCATCAGCGTGCACAAGTGCTGGCATGCACAGCGTGCTGTGCACGGATTTGCCTCAGCTGCAGGTAGTAGAATCATTCTCCTTCTGTTTCGATAGGGTCCAAAGTGCCCGTCTAGCTCTCGCTTCGAGAAATGTGCCAGGAAAGCAAGCGCTTGAGTGTTTAGGTGTCCAAGCCTTTCGACAGAGCACAACCGGCTGGCCGACGAGAATGGCTCGTGAAGAGCATGCTTTTGTGCCGCTCCCTGTTTCTGGGCGAGACGACTAGTCGCCTCTTTGGTCTTTACGAGCCTGTCATGTGCGCGGGGGTACTTGGAGCTGCCAAGAACCGTGCAAAGAGCACCGCCATCTGAGGGCGTTGTGCAGGCTGTCAAAGGGGACTGCCCGGCAATGTGGTGCAAAGACAAGTTTCTCCGAGTTGCAGGGGCCAGCGCCGGCAAGCGTGTGCTTCTGGCACGGTTCTCCGTGCGAGACGTAGCCGAGGACCTTTCTGTTCCGATGCGGAGGAGCACAGGAGAGGCAGAGTGTGCTGCCACGTAGCCCGGAGAGGGGACTGTGTATGGGCCAGGCGTGTTTCGGCAGAAGCAGTGCTCTGGTGCGCCCCTCCGCCGGCAGAGCCTTCTGCGCGAGAAGCAGACGGCTGTTCGCCTCCGGGGCAATGAAAGCGCCACTCGCTACGAAAAGCGAAGAACCAAGCTGCCGTGCACACGGCTTGTGTGCGCATCCTACAGGCTGCAGGGAAAGCGGGGCTGCCACTCGCTTGCCTGGAAAAGTCACGCTAGCAGCAGAAGAAGGAACTCCAAAGACAGCTCCTTGTGCTGCTGCTTAGAGCAGCACCAACCTTCCGTGGGAACAGCTGCTCTTCCCTTGAGGCTCCGAGCTGCAGAGAAGATCACGCTAGATGCAGCACAGGAGACAAGTACAGAGTGCACTGACGTGGCTTACGTGGGCGAAGGCGAAGGTGCAGCACAGCACTGGCTTCGACTTCTCGAGCCTGTTTGCATGCTAGCAGCTGCTGGAAGTTGGCAACGGTGATGCGAGCGTGAACAGGGTGCCGGCATGTCCAGCTGAGAAGGAAGCTTACAGAGCCTCCGTGGCTTGTGCTTGGAGAAGGGCTGCTTCAAGAACGCCTCCTTTGTAGACGCCTCCTTCTGGCTGAGCTCAAGCTGCATGCACTCTGCAACACTGAAGCTGTAAGGAACTGCTTCCGAGCCAGCTTGTGGCATGAAGTCGAAGGGCTGCGCCTTACTTCCTGAAGCAGCAAGAGTCTTCTCGGCGAAATGGGCTTGCGAAGGAGCATTTGGCTGGACTTCGGCAATTCGCTGGCGAGCACCCAGAAGTCCCGTGCTCCGCGGCTTCAATCTTCGCCTGCTGCCGCCTGCAGAGAACTGAAGCCCAGCGAGGGCATTCAGCTTCGCTGCCCATCAGCGTGCACAAGTGCTGGCATGCACAGCGTGCTGTGCACGGATTTGCCTCAGCTGCAGGTAGTAGAATCATTCTCCTTCTGTTTCGATAGGGTCCAAAGTGCCCGTCTAGCTCTCGCTTCGAGAAATGTGCCAGGAAAGCAAGCGCTTGAGTGTTTAGGTGTCCAAGCCTTTCGACAGAGCACAACCGGCTGGCCGACGAGAATGGCTCGTGAAGAGCATGCTTTTGTGCCGCTCCCTGTTTCTGGGCGAGACGACTAGTCGCCTCTTTGGTCTTTACGAGCCTGTCATGTGCGCGGGGGTACTTGGAGCTGCCAAGAACCGTGCAAAGAGCACCGCCATCTGAGGGCGTTGTGCAGGCTGTCAAAGGGGACTGCCCGGCAATGTGGTGCAAAGACAAGTTTCTCCGAGTTGCAGGGGCCAGCGCCGGCAAGCGTGTGCTTCTGGCACGGTTCTCCGTGCGAGACGTAGCCGAGGACCTTTCTGTTCCGATGCGGAGGAGCACAGGAGAGGCAGAGTGTGCTGCCACGTAGCCCGGAGAGGGGACTGTGTATGGGCCAGGCGTGTTTCGGCAGAAGCAGTGCTCTGGTCCGCCCCTCCGCCGGCAGAGCCTTCTGCGCGAGAAGCAGACGGCTGTTCGCCTCCGGGGCAATGAAAGCGCCACTCGCTACGAAAAGCGAAGAACCAAGCTGCCGTGCACACGGCTTGTGTGCGCATCCTACAGGCTGCAGGGAAAGCGGGGCTGCCACTCGCTTGCCTGGAAAAGTCACGCTAGCAGCAGAAGAAGGAACTCCAAAGACAGCTCCTTGTGCTGCTGCTTAGAGCAGCACCAACCTTCCGTGGGAACAGCTGCTCTTCCCTTGAGGCTCCGAGCTGCAGAGAAGATCACGCTAGATGCAGCACAGGAGACAAGTACAGAGTGCACTGACGTGCCTTACGTGGGCGAAGGCGAAGGTGCAGCACAGCACTGGCTTCGACTTCTCGAGCCTGTTTGCATGCTAGCAGCTGCTGGAAGTTGGCAACGGTGATGCGAGCGTGAACAGGGTGCCGGCATGTCCAGCTGAGAAGGAAGCTTACAGAGCCTCCGTGGCTTGTGCTTGGAGAAGGGCTGCTTCAAGAACGCCTCCTTTGTAGACGCCTCCTTCTGGCTGAGCTCAAGCTGCATGCACTCTGCAACACTGAAGCTGTAAGGAACTGCTTCCGAGCCAGCTTGTGGCATGAAGTCGAAGGGCTGCGCCTTACTTCCTGAAGCAGCAAGAAGAGTCTTCTCGGCGAAATGGGCTTGCGAAGGAGCATTTGGCTGGACTTCGGCAATTCGCTGGCGAGCACCCAGAAGTCCCGTGCTCCGCGGCTTCAATCTTCGCCTGCTGCCGCCTGCAGAGAACTGAAGCCCAGCGAGGGCATTCAGCTTCGCTGCCCATCAGCGTGCACAAGTGCTGGCATGCACAGCGTGCTGTGCACGGATTTGCCTCAGCTGCAGGTAGTAGAATCATTCTCCTTCTGTTTCGATAGGGTCCAAAGTGCCCGTCTAGCTCTCGCTTCGAGAAATGTGCCAGGAAAGCAAGCGCTTGAGTGTTTAGGTGTCCAAGCCTTTCGACAGAGCACAACCGGCTGGCCGACGAGAATGGCTCGTGAAGAGCATGCTTTTGTGCCGCTCCCTGTTTCTGGGCGAGACGACTAGTCGCCTCTTTGGTCTTTACGAGCCTGTCATGTGCGCGGGGGTACTTGGAGCTGCCAAGAACCGTGCAAAGAGCACCGCCATCTGAGGGCGTTGTGCAGGCTGTCAAAGGGGACTGCCCGGCAATGTGGTGCAAAGACAAGTTTCTCCGAGTTGCAGGGGCCAGCGCCGGCAAGCGTGTGCTTCTGGCACGGTTCTCCGTGCGAGACGTAGCCGAGGACCTTTCTGTTCCGATGCGGAGGAGCACAGGAGAGGCAGAGTGTGCTGCCACGTAGCCCGGAGAGGGGACTGTGTATGGGCCAGGCGTGTTTCGGCAGAAGCAGTGCTCTGGTGCGCCCCTCCGCCGGCAGAGCCTTCTGCGCGAGAAGCAGACGGCTGTTCGCCTCCGGGGCAATGAAAGCGCCACTCGCTACGAAAAGCGAAGAACCAAGCTGCCGTGCACACGGCTTGTGTGCGCATCCTACAGGCTGCAGGGAAAGCGGGGCTGCCACTCGCTTGCCTGGAAAAGTCACGCTAGCAGCAGAAGAAGGAACTCCAAAGACAGCTCCTTGTGCTGCTGCTTAGAGCAGCACCAACCTTCCGTGGGAACAGCTGCTCTTCCCTTGAGGCTCCGAGCTGCAGAGAAGATCACGCTAGATGCAGCACAGGAGACAAGTACAGAGTGCACTGACGTGGCTTACGTGGGCGAAGGCGAAGGTGCAGCACAGCACTGGCTTCGACTTCTCGAGCCTGTTTGCATGCTAGCAGCTGCTGGAAGTTGGCAACGGTGATGCGAGCGTGAACAGGGTGCCGGCATGTCCAGCTGAGAAGGAAGCTTACAGAGCCTCCGTGGCTTGTGCTTGGAGAAGGGCTGCTTCAAGAACGCCTCCTTTGTAGACGCCTCCTTCTGGCTGAGCTCAAGCTGCATGCACTCTGCAACACTGAAGCTGTAAGGAACTGCTTCCGAGCCAGCTTGTGGCATGAAGTCGAAGGGCTGCGCCTTACTTCCTGAAGCAGCAAGAAGAGTCTTCTCGGCGAAATGGGCTTGCGAAGGAGCATTTGGCTGGACTTCGGCAATTCGCTGGCGAGCACCCAGAAGTCCCGTGCTCCGCGGCTTCAATCTTCGCCTGCTGCCGCCTGCAGAGAACTGAAGCCCAGCGAGGGCATTCAGCTTCGCTGCCCATCAGCGTGCACAAGTGCTGGCATGCACAGCGTGCTGTGCACGGATTTGCCTCAGCTGCAGGTAGTAGAATCATTCTCCTTCTGTTTCGATAGGGTCCAAAGTGCCCGTCTAGCTCTCGCTTCGAGAAATGTGCCAGGAAAGCAAGCGCTTGAGTGTTTAGGTGTCCAAGCCTTTCGACAGAGCACAACCGGCTGGCCGACGAGAATGGCTCGTGAAGAGCATGCTTTTGTGCCGCTCCCTGTTTCTGGGCGAGACGACTAGTCGCCTCTTTGGTCTTTACGAGCCTGTCATGTGCGCGGGGGTACTTGGAGCTGCCAAGAACCGTGCAAAGAGCACCGCCATCTGAGGGCGTTGTGCAGGCTGTCAAAGGGGACTGCCCGGCAATGTGGTGCAAAGACAAGTTTCTCCGAGTTGCAGGGGCCAGCGCCGGCAAGCGTGTGCTTCTGGCACGGTTCTCCGTGCGAGACGTAGCCGAGGACCTTTCTGTTCCGATGCGGAGGAGCACAGGAGAGGCAGAGTGTGCTGCCACGTAGCCCGGAGAGGGGACTGTGTATGGGCCAGGCGTGTTTCGGCAGAAGCAGTGCTCTGGTGCGCCCCTCCGCCGGCAGAGCCTTCTGCGCGAGAAGCAGACGGCTGTTCGCCTCCGGGGCAATGAAAGCGCCACTCGCTACGAAAAGCGAAGAACCAAGCTGCCGTGCACACGGCTTGTGTGCGCATCCTACAGGCTGCAGGGAAAGCGGGGCTGCCACTCGCTTGCCTGGAAAAGTCACGCTAGCAGCAGAAGAAGGAACTCCAAAGACAGCTCCTTGTGCTGCTGCTTAGAGCAGCACCAACCTTCCGTGGGAACAGCTGCTCTTCCCTTGAGGCTCCGAGCTGCAGAGAAGATCACGCTAGATGCAGCACAGGAGACAAGTACAGAGTGCACTGACGTGCCTTACGTGGGCGAAGGCGAAGGTGCAGCACAGCACTGGCTTCGACTTCTCGAGCCTGTTTGCATGCTAGCAGCTGCTGGAAGTTGGCAACGGTGATGCGAGCGTGAACAGGGTGCCGGCATGTCCAGCTGAGAAGGAAGCTTACAGAGCCTCCGTGGCTTGTGCTTGGAGAAGGGCTGCTTCAAGAACGCCTCCTTTGTAGACGCCTCCTTCTGGCTGAGCTCAAGCTGCATGCACTCTGCAACACTGAAGCTGTAAGGAACTGCTTCCGAGCCAGCTTGTGGCATGAAGTCGAAGGGCTGCGCCTTACTTCCTGAAGCAGCAAGAAGAGTCTTCTCGGCGAAATGGGCTTGCGAAGGAGCATTTGGCTGGACTTCGGCAATTCGCTGGCGAGCACCCAGAAGTCCCGTGCTCCGCGGCTTCAATCTTCGCCTGCTGCCGCCTGCAGAGAACTGAAGCCCAGCGAGGGCATTCAGCTTCGCTGCCCATCAGCGTGCACAAGTGCTGGCATGCACAGCGTGCTGTGCACGGATTTGCCTCAGCTGCAGGTAGTAGAATCATTCTCCTTCTGTTTCGATAGGGTCCAAAGTGCCCGTCTAGCTCTCGCTTCGAGAAATGTGCCAGGAAAGCAAGCGCTTGAGTGTTTAGGTGTCCAAGCCTTTCGACAGAGCACAACCGGCTGGCCGACGAGAATGGCTCGTGAAGAGCATGCTTTTGTGCCGCTCCCTGTTTCTGGGCGAGACGACTAGTCGCCTCTTTGGTCTTTACGAGCCTGTCATGTGCGCGGGGGTACTTGGAGCTGCCAAGAACCGTGCAAAGAGCACCGCCATCTGAGGGCGTTGTGCAGGCTGTCAAAGGGGACTGCCCGGCAATGTGGTGCAAAGACAAGTTTCTCCGAGTTGCAGGGGCCAGCGCCGGCAAGCGTGTGCTTCTGGCACGGTTCTCCGTGCGAGACGTAGCCGAGGACCTTTCTGTTCCGATGCGGAGGAGCACAGGAGAGGCAGAGTGTGCTGCCACGTAGCCCGGAGAGGGGACTGTGTATGGGCCAGGCGTGTTTCGGCAGAAGCAGTGCTCTGGTGCGCCCCTCCGCCGGCAGAGCCTTCTGCGCGAGAAGCAGACGGCTGTTCGCCTCCGGGGCAATGAAAGCGCCACTCGCTACGAAAAGCGAAGAACCAAGCTGCCGTGCACACGGCTTGTGTGCGCATCCTACAGGCTGCAGGGAAAGCGGGGCTGCCACTCGCTTGCCTGGAAAAGTCACGCTAGCAGCAGAAGAAGGAACTCCAAAGACAGCTCCTTGTGCTGCTGCTTAGAGCAGCACCAACCTTCCGTGGGAACAGCTGCTCTTCCCTTGAGGCTCCGAGCTGCAGAGAAGATCACGCTAGATGCAGCACAGGAGACAAGTACAGAGTGCACTGACGTGGCTTACGTGGGCGAAGGCGAAGGTGCAGCACAGCACTGGCTTCGACTTCTCGAGCCTGTTTGCATGCTAGCAGCTGCTGGAAGTTGGCAACGGTGATGCGAGCGTGAACAGGGTGCCGGCATGTCCAGCTGAGAAGGAAGCTTACAGAGCCTCCGTGGCTTGTGCTTGGAGAAGGGCTGCTTCAAGAACGCCTCCTTTGTAGACGCCTCCTTCTGGCTGAGCTCAAGCTGCATGCACTCTGCAACACTGAAGCTGTAAGGAACTGCTTCCGAGCCAGCTTGTGGCATGAAGTCGAAGGGCTGCGCCTTACTTCCTGAAGCAGCAAGAAGAGTCTTCTCGGCGAAATGGGCTTGCGAAGGAGCATTTGGCTGGACTTCGGCAATTCGCTGGCGAGCACCCAGAAGTCCCGTGCTCCGCGGCTTCAATCTTCGCCTGCTGCCGCCTGCAGAGAACTGAAGCCCAGCGAGGGCATTCAGCTTCGCTGCCCATCAGCGTGCACAAGTGCTGGCATGCACAGCGTGCTGTGCACGGATTTGCCTCAGCTGCAGGTAGTAGAATCATTCTCCTTCTGTTTCGATAGGGTCCAAAGTGCCCGTCTAGCTCTCGCTTCGAGAAATGTGCCAGGAAAGCAAGCGCTTGAGTGTTTAGGTGTCCAAGCCTTTCGACAGAGCACAACCGGCTGGCCGACGAGAACGGCTCGTGAAGAGCATGCTTTTGTGCCGCTCCCTGTTTCTGGGCGAGACGACTAGTCGCCTCTTTGGTCTTTACGAGCCTGTCATGTGCGCGGGGGTACTTGGAGCTGCCAAGAACCGTGCAAAGAGCACCGCCATCTGAGGGCGTTGTGCAGGCTGTCAAAGGGGACTGCCCGGCAATGTGGTGCAAAGACAAGTTTCTCCGAGTTGCAGGGGCCAGCGCCGGCAAGCGTGTGCTTCTGGCACGGTTCTCCGTGCGAGACGTAGCCGAGGACCTTTCTGTTCCGATGCGGAGGAGCACAGGAGAGGCAGAGTGTGCTGCCACGTAGCCCGGAGAGGGGACTGTGTATGGGCCAGGCGTGTTTCGGCAGAAGCAGTGCTCTGGTGCGCCCCTCCGCCGGCAGAGCCTTCTGCGCGAGAAGCAGACGGCTGTTCGCCTCCGGGGCAATGAAAGCGCCACTCGCTACGAAAAGCGAAGAACCAAGCTGCCGTGCACACGGCTTGTGTGCGCATCCTACAGGCTGCAGGGAAAGCGGGGCTGCCACTCGCTTGCCTGGAAAAGTCACGCTAGCAGCAGAAGAAGGAACTCCAAAGACAGCTCCTTGTGCTGCTGCTTAGAGCAGCACCAACCTTCCGTGGGAACAGCTGCTCTTCCCTTGAGGCTCCGAGCTGCAGAGAAGATCACGCTAGATGCAGCACAGGAGACAAGTACAGAGTGCACTGACGTGGCTTACGTGGGCGAAGGCGAAGGTGCAGCACAGCACTGGCTTCGACTTCTCGAGCCTGTTTGCATGCTAGCAGCTGCTGGAAGTTGGCAACGGTGATGCGAGCGTGAACAGGGTGCCGGCATGTCCAGCTGAGAAGGAAGCTTACAGAGCCTCCGTGGCTTGTGCTTGGAGAAGGGCTGCTTCAAGAACGCCTCCTTTGTAGACGCCTCCTTCTGGCTGAGCTCAAGCTGCATGCACTCTGCAACACTGAAGCTGTAAGGAACTGCTTCCGAGCCAGCTTGTGGCATGAAGTCGAAGGGCTGCGCCTTACTTCCTGAAGCAGCAAGAAGAGTCTTCTCGGCGAAATGGGCTTGCGAAGGAGCATTTGGCTGGACTTCGGCAATTCGCTGGCGAGCACCCAGAAGTCCCGTGCTCCGCGGCTTCAATCTTCGCCTGCTGCCGCCTGCAGAGAACTGAAGCCCAGCGAGGGCATTCAGCTTCGCTGCCCATCAGCGTGCACAAGTGCTGGCATGCACAGCGTGCTGTGCACGGATTTGCCTCAGCTGCAGGTAGTAGAATCATTCTCCTTCTGTTTCGATAGGGTCCAAAGTGCCCGTCTAGCTCTCGCTTCGAGAAATGTGCCAGGAAAGCAAGCGCTTGAGTGTTTAGGTGTCCAAGCCTTTCGACAGAGCACAACCGGCTGGCCGACGAGAATGGCTCGTGAAGAGCATGCTTTTGTGCCGCTCCCTGTTTCTGGGCGAGACGACTAGTCGCCTCTTTGGTCTTTACGAGCCTGTCATGTGCGCGGGGGTACTTGGAGCTGCCAAGAACCGTGCAAAGAGCACCGCCATCTGAGGGCGTTGTGCAGGCTGTCAAAGGGGACTGCCCGGCAATGTGGTGCAAAGACAAGTTTCTCCGAGTTGCAGGGGCCAGCGCCGGCAAGCGTGTGCTTCTGGCACGGTTCTCCGTGCGAGACGTAGCCGAGGACCTTTCTGTTCCGATGCGGAGGAGCACAGGAGAGGCAGAGTGTGCTGCCACGTAGCCCGGAGAGGGGACTGTGTATGGGCCAGGCGTGTTTCGGCAGAAGCAGTGCTCTGGTGCGCCCCTCCGCCGGCAGAGCCTTCTGCGCGAGAAGCAGACGGCTGTTCGCCTCCGGGGCAATGAAAGCGCCACTCGCTACGAAAAGCGAAGAACCAAGCTGCCGTGCACACGGCTTGTGTGCGCATCCTACAGGCTGCAGGGAAAGCGGGGCTGCCACTCGCTTGCCTGGAAAAGTCACGCTAGCAGCAGAAGAAGGAACTCCAAAGACAGCTCCTTGTGCTGCTGCTTAGAGCAGCACCAACCTTCCGTGGGAACAGCTGCTCTTCCCTTGAGCCTCCGAGCTGCAGAGAAGATCACGCTAGATGCAGCACAGGAGACAAGTACAGAGTGCACTGACGTGGCTTACGTGGGCGAAGGCGAAGGTGCAGCACAGCACTGGCTTCGACTTCTCGAGCCTGTTTGCATGCTAGCAGCTGCTGGAAGTTGGCAACGGTGATGCGAGCGTGAACAGGGTGCCGGCATGTCCAGCTGAGAAGGAAGCTTACAGAGCCTCCGTGGCTTGTGCTTGGAGAAGGGCTGCTTCAAGAACGCCTCCTTTGTAGACGCCTCCTTCTGGCTGAGCTCAAGCTGCATGCACTCTGCAACACTGAAGCTGTAAGGAACTGCTTCCGAGCCAGCTTGTGGCATGAAGTCGAAGGGCTGCGCCTTACTTCCTGAAGCAGCAAGAAGAGTCTTCTCGGCGAAATGGGCTTGCGAAGGAGCATTTGGCTGGACTTCGGCAATTCGCTGGCGAGCACCCAGAAGTCCCGTGCTCCGCGGCTTCAATCTTCGCCTGCTGCCGCCTGCAGAGAACTGAAGCCCAGCGAGGGCATTCAGCTTCGCTGCCCATCAGCGTGCACAAGTGCTGGCATGCACAGCGTGCTGTGCACGGATTTGCCTCAGCTGCAGGTAGTAGAATCATTCTCCTTCTGTTTCGATAGGGTCCAAAGTGCCCGTCTAGCTCTCGCTTCGAGAAATGTGCCAGGAAAGCAAGCGCTTGAGTGTTTAGGTGTCCAAGCCTTTCGACAGAGCACAACCGGCTGGCCGACGAGAATGGCTCGTGAAGAGCATGCTTTTGTGCCGCTCCCTGTTTCTGGGCGAGACGACTAGTCGCCTCTTTGGTCTTTACGAGCCTGTCATGTGCGCGGGGGTACTTGGAGCTGCCAAGAACCGTGCAAAGAGCACCGCCATCTGAGGGCGTTGTGCAGGCTGTCAAAGGGGACTGCCCGGCAATGTGGTGCAAAGACAAGTTTCTCCGAGTTGCAGGGGCCAGCGCCGGCAAGCGTGTGCTTCTGGCACGGTTCTCCGTGCGAGACGTAGCCGAGGACCTTTCTGTTCCGATGCGGAGGAGCACAGGAGAGGCAGAGTGTGCTGCCACGTAGCCCGGAGAGGGGACTGTGTATGGGCCAGGCGTGTTTCGGCAGAAGCAGTGCTCTGGTGCGCCCCTCCGCCGGCAGAGCCTTCTGCGCGAGAAGCAGACGGCTGTTCGCCTCCGGGGCAATGAAAGCGCCACTCGCTACGAAAAGCGAAGAACCAAGCTGCCGTGCACACGGCTTGTGTGCGCATCCTACAGGCTGCAGGGAAAGCGGGGCTGCCACTCGCTTGCCTGGAAAAGTCACGCTAGCAGCAGAAGAAGGAACTCCAAAGACAGCTCCTTGTGCTGCTGCTTAGAGCAGCACCAACCTTCCGTGGGAACAGCTGCTCTTCCCTTGAGGCTCCGAGCTGCAGAGAAGATCACGCTAGATGCAGCACAGGAGACAAGTACAGAGTGCACTGACGTGGCTTACGTGGGCGAAGGCGAAGGTGCAGCACAGCACTGGCTTCGACTTCTCGAGCCTGTTTGCATGCTAGCAGCTGCTGGAAGTTGGCAACGGTGATGCGAGCGTGAACAGGGTGCCGGCATGTCCAGCTGAGAAGGAAGCTTACAGAGCCTCCGTGGCTTGTGCTTGGAGAAGGGCTGCTTCAAGAACGCCTCCTTTGTAGACGCCTCCTTCTGGCTGAGCTCAAGCTGCATGCACTCTGCAACACTGAAGCTGTAAGGAACTGCTTCCGAGCCAGCTTGTGGCATGAAGTCGAAGGGCTGCGCCTTACTTCCTGAAGCAGCAAGAAGAGTCTTCTCGGCGAAATGGGCTTGCGAAGGAGCATTTGGCTGGACTTCGGCAATTCGCTGGCGAGCACCCAGAAGTCCCGTGCTCCGCGGCTTCAATCTTCGCCTGCTGCCGCCTGCAGAGAACTGAAGCCCAGCGAGGGCATTCAGCTTCGCTGCCCATCAGCGTGCACAAGTGCTGGCATGCACAGCGTGCTGTGCACGGATTTGCCTCAGCTGCAGGTAGTAGAATCATTCTCCTTCTGTTTCGATAGGGTCCAAAGTGCCCGTCTAGCTCTCGCTTCGAGAAATGTGCCAGGAAAGCAAGCGCTTGAGTGTTTAGGTGTCCAAGCCTTTCGACAGAGCACAACCGGCTGGCCGACGAGAATGGCTCGTGAAGAGCATGCTTTTGTGCCGCTCCCTGTTTCTGGGCGAGACGACTAGTCGCCTCTTTGGTCTTTACGAGCCTGTCATGTGCGCGGGGGTACTTGGAGCTGCCAAGAACCGTGCAAAGAGCACCGCCATCTGAGGGCGTTGTGCAGGCTGTCAAAGGGGACTGCCCGGCAATGTGGTGCAAAGACAAGTTTCTCCGAGTTGCAGGGGCCAGCGCCGGCAAGCGTGTGCTTCTGGCACGGTTCTCCGTGCGAGACGTAGCCGAGGACCTTTCTGTTCCGATGCGGAGGAGCACAGGAGAGGCAGAGTGTGCTGCCACGTAGCCCGGAGAGGGGACTGTGTATGGGCCAGGCGTGTTTCGGCAGAAGCAGTGCTCTGGTGCGCCCCTCCGCCGGCAGAGCCTTCTGCGCGAGAAGCAGACGGCTGTTCGCCTCCGGGGCAATGAAAGCGCCACTCGCTACGAAAAGCGAAGAACCAAGCTGCCGTGCACACGGCTTGTGTGCGCATCCTACAGGCTGCAGGGAAAGCGGGGCTGCCACTCGCTTGCCTGGAAAAGTCACGCTAGCAGCAGAAGAAGGAACTCCAAAGACAGCTCCTTGTGCTGCTGCTTAGAGCAGCACCAACCTTCCGTGGGAACAGCTGCTCTTCCCTTGAGGCTCCGAGCTGCAGAGAAGATCACGCTAGATGCAGCACAGGAGACAAGTACAGAGTGCACTGACGTGGCTTACGTGGGCGAAGGCGAAGGTGCAGCACAGCACTGGCTTCGACTTCTCGAGCCTGTTTGCATGCTAGCAGCTGCTGGAAGTTGGCAACGGTGATGCGAGCGTGAACAGGGTGCCGGCATGTCCAGCTGAGAAGGAAGCTTACAGAGCCTCCGTGGCTTGTGCTTGGAGAAGGGCTGCTTCAAGAACGCCTCCTTTGTAGACGCCTCCTTCTGGCTGAGCTCAAGCTGCATGCACTCTGCAACACTGAAGCTGTAAGGAACTGCTTCCGAGCCAGCTTGTGGCATGAAGTCGAAGGGCTGCGCCTTACTTCCTGAAGCAGCAAGAAGAGTCTTCTCGGCGAAATGGGCTTGCGAAGGAGCATTTGGCTGGACTTCGGCAATTCGCTGGCGAGCACCCAGAAGTCCCGTGCTCCGCGGCTTCAATCTTCGCCTGCTGCCGCCTGCAGAGAACTGAAGCCCAGCGAGGGCATTCAGCTTCGCTGCCCATCAGCGTGCACAAGTGCTGGCATGCACAGCGTGCTGTGCACGGATTTGCCTCAGCTGCAGGTAGTAGAATCATTCTCCTTCTGTTTCGATAGGGTCCAAAGTGCCCGTCTAGCTCTCGCTTCGAGAAATGTGCCAGGAAAGCAAGCGCTTGAGTGTTTAGGTGTCCAAGCCTTTCGACAGAGCACAACCGGCTGGCCGACGAGAATGGCTCGTGAAGAGCATGCTTTTGTGCCGCTCCCTGTTTCTGGGCGAGACGACTAGTCGCCTCTTTGGTCTTTACGAGCCTGTCATGTGCGCGGGGGTACTTGGAGCTGCCAAGAACCGTGCAAAGAGCACCGCCATCTGAGGGCGTTGTGCAGGCTGTCAAAGGGGACTGCCCGGCAATGTGGTGCAAAGACAAGTTTCTCCGAGTTGCAGGGGCCAGCGCCGGCAAGCGTGTGCTTCTGGCACGGTTCTCCGTGCGAGACGTAGCCGAGGACCTTTCTGTTCCGATGCGGAGGAGCACAGGAGAGGCAGAGTGTGCTGCCACGTAGCCCGGAGAGGGGACTGTGTATGGGCCAGGCGTGTTTCGGCAGAAGCAGTGCTCTGGTGCGCCCCTCCGCCGGCAGAGCCTTCTGCGCGAGAAGCAGACGGCTGTTCGCCTCCGGGGCAATGAAAGCGCCACTCGCTACGAAAAGCGAAGAACCAAGCTGCCGTGCACACGGCTTGTGTGCGCATCCTACAGGCTGCAGGGAAAGCGGGGCTGCCACTCGCTTGCCTGGAAAAGTCACGCTAGCAGCAGAAGAAGGAACTCCAAAGACAGCTCCTTGTGCTGCTGCTTAGAGCAGCACCAACCTTCCGTGGGAACAGCTGCTCTTCCCTTGAGGCTCCGAGCTGCAGAGAAGATCACGCTAGATGCAGCACAGGAGACAAGTACAGAGTGCACTGACGTGGCTTACGTGGGCGAAGGCGAAGGTGCAGCACAGCACTGGCTTCGACTTCTCGAGCCTGTTTGCATGCTAGCAGCTGCTGGAAGTTGGCAACGGTGATGCGAGCGTGAACAGGGTGCCGGCATGTCCAGCTGAGAAGGAAGCTTACAGAGCCTCCGTGGCTTGTGCTTGGAGAAGGGCTGCTTCAAGAACGCCTCCTTTGTAGACGCCTCCTTCTGGCTGAGCTCAAGCTGCATGCACTCTGCAACACTGAAGCTGTAAGGAACTGCTTCCGAGCCAGCTTGTGGCATGAAGTCGAAGGGCTGCGCCTTACTTCCTGAAGCAGCAAGAAGAGTCTTCTCGGCGAAATGGGCTTGCGAAGGAGCATTTGGCTGGACTTCGGCAATTCGCTGGCGAGCACCCAGAAGTCCCGTGCTCCGCGGCTTCAATCTTCGCCTGCTGCCGCCTGCAGAGAACTGAAGCCCAGCGAGGGCATTCAGCTTCGCTGCCCATCAGCGTGCACAAGTGCTGGCATGCACAGCGTGCTGTGCACGGATTTGCCTCAGCTGCAGGTAGTAGAATCATTCTCCTTCTGTTTCGATAGGGTCCAAAGTGCCCGTCTAGCTCTCGCTTCGAGAAATGTGCCAGGAAAGCAAGCGCTTGAGTGTTTAGGTGTCCAAGCCTTTCGACAGAGCACAACCGGCTGGCCGACGAGAATGGCTCGTGAAGAGCATGCTTTTGTGCCGCTCCCTGTTTCTGGGCGAGACGACTAGTCGCCTCTTTGGTCTTTACGAGCCTGTCATGTGCGCGGGGGTACTTGGAGCTGCCAAGAACCGTGCAAAGAGCACCGCCATCTGAGGGCGTTGTGCAGGCTGTCAAAGGGGACTGCCCGGCAATGTGGTGCAAAGACAAGTTTCTCCGAGTTGCAGGGGCCAGCGCCGGCAAGCGTGTGCTTCTGGCACGGTTCTCCGTGCGAGACGTAGCCGAGGACCTTTCTGTTCCGATGCGGAGGAGCACAGGAGAGGCAGAGTGTGCTGCCACGTAGCCCGGAGAGGGGACTGTGTATGGGCCAGGCGTGTTTCGGCAGAAGCAGTGCTCTGGTGCGCCCCTCCGCCGGCAGAGCCTTCTGCGCGAGAAGCAGACGGCTGTTCGCCTCCGGGGCAATGAAAGCGCCACTCGCTACGAAAAGCGAAGAACCAAGCTGCCGTGCACACGGCTTGTGTGCGCATCCTACAGGCTGCAGGGAAAGCGGGGCTGCCACTCGCTTGCCTGGAAAAGTCACGCTAGCAGCAGAAGAAGGAACTCCAAAGACAGCTCCTTGTGCTGCTGCTTAGAGCAGCACCAACCTTCCGTGGGAACAGCTGCTCTTCCCTTGAGGCTCCGAGCTGCAGAGAAGATCACGCTAGATGCAGCACAGGAGACAAGTACAGAGTGCACTGACGTGGCTTACGTGGGCGAAGGCGAAGGTGCAGCACAGCACTGGCTTCGACTTCTCGAGCCTGTTTGCATGCTAGCAGCTGCTGGAAGTTGGCAACGGTGATGCGAGCGTGAACAGGGTGCCGGCATGTCCAGCTGAGAAGGAAGCTTACAGAGCCTCCGTGGCTTGTGCTTGGAGAAGGGCTGCTTCAAGAACGCCTCCTTTGTAGACGCCTCCTTCTGGCTGAGCTCAAGCTGCATGCACTCTGCAACACTGAAGCTGTAAGGAACTGCTTCCGAGCCAGCTTGTGGCATGAAGTCGAAGGGCTGCGCCTTACTTCCTGAAGCAGCAAGAAGAGTCTTCTCGGCGAAATGGGCTTGCGAAGGAGCATTTGGCTGGACTTCGGCAATTCGCTGGCGAGCACCCAGAAGTCCCGTGCTCCGCGGCTTCAATCTTCGCCTGCTGCCGCCTGCAGAGAACTGAAGCCCAGCGAGGGCATTCAGCTTCGCTGCCCATCAGCGTGCACAAGTGCTGGCATGCACAGCGTGCTGTGCACGGATTTGCCTCAGCTGCAGGTAGTAGAATCATTCTCCTTCTGTTTCGATAGGGTCCAAAGTGCCCGTCTAGCTCTCGCTTCGAGAAATGTGCCAGGAAAGCAAGCGCTTGAGTGTTTAGGTGTCCAAGCCTTTCGACAGAGCACAACCGGCTGGCCGACGAGAATGGCTCGTGAAGAGCATGCTTTTGTGCCGCTCCCTGTTTCTGGGCGAGACGACTAGTCGCCTCTTTGGTCTTTACGAGCCTGTCATGTGCGCGGGGGTACTTGGAGCTGCCAAGAACCGTGCAAAGAGCACCGCCATCTGAGGGCGTTGTGCAGGCTGTCAAAGGGGACTGCCCGGCAATGTGGTGCAAAGACAAGTTTCTCCGAGTTGCAGGGGCCAGCGCCGGCAAGCGTGTGCTTCTGGCACGGTTCTCCGTGCGAGACGTAGCCGAGGACCTTTCTGTTCCGATGCGGAGGAGCACAGGAGAGGCAGAGTGTGCTGCCACGTAGCCCTGAGAGGGGACTGTGTATGGGCCAGGCGTGTTTCGGCAGAAGCAGTGCTCTGGTGCGCCCCTCCGCCGGCAGAGCCTTCTGCGCGAGAAGCAGACGGCTGTTCGCCTCCGGGGCAATGAAAGCGCCACTCGCTACGAAAAGCGAAGAACCAAGCTGCCGTGCACACGGCTTGTGTGCGCATCCTACAGGCTGCAGGGAAAGCGGGGCTGCCACTCGCTTGCCTGGAAAAGTCACGCTAGCAGCAGAAGAAGGAACTCCAAAGACAGCTCCTTGTGCTGCTGCTTAGAGCAGCACCAACCTTCCGTGGGAACAGCTGCTCTTCCCTTGAGGCTCCGAGCTGCAGAGAAGATCACGCTAGATGCAGCACAGGAGACAAGTACAGAGTGCACTGACGTGGCTTACGTGGGCGAAGGCGAAGGTGCAGCACAGCACTGGCTTCGACTTCTCGAGCCTGTTTGCATGCTAGCAGCTGCTGGAAGTTGGCAACGGTGATGCGAGCGTGAACAGTGTGCCGGCATGTCCAGCTGAGAAGGAAGCTTACAGAGCCTCCGTGGCTTGTGCTTGGAGAAGGGCTGCTTCAAGAACGCCTCCTTTGTAGACGCCTCCTTCTGGCTGAGCTCAAGCTGCATGCACTCTGCAACACTGAAGCTGTAAGGAACTGCTTCCGAGCCAGCTTGTGGGATGAAGTCGAAGGGCTGCGCCTTACTTCCTGAAGCAGCAAGAAGAGTCTTCTCGGCGAAATGGGCTTGCGAAGGAGCATTTGGCTGGACTTCGGCAATTCGCTGGCGAGCACCCAGAAGTCCCGTGCTCCGCGGCTTCAATCTTCGCCTGCTGCCGCCTGCAGAGAACTGAAGCCCAGCGAGGGCATTCAGCTTCGCTGCCCATCAGCGTGCACAAGTGCTGGCATGCACAGCGTGCTGTGCACGGATTTGCCTCAGCTGCAGGTAGTAGAATCATTCTCCTTCTGTTTCGATAGGGTCCAAAGTGCCCGTCTAGCTCTCGCTTCGAGAAATGTGCCAGGAAAGCAAGCGCTTGAGTGTTTAGGTGTCCAAGCCTTTCGACAGAGCACAACCGGCTGGCCGACGAGAATGGCTCGTGAAGAGCATGCTTTTGTGCCGCTCCCTGTTTCTGGGCGAGACGACTAGTCGCCTCTTTGGTCTTTACGAGCCTGTCATGTGCGCGGGGGTACTTGGAGCTGCCAAGAACCGTGCAAAGAGCACCGCCATCTGAGGGCGTTGTGCAGGCTGTCAAAGGGGACTGCCCGGCAATGTGGTGCAAAGACAAGTTTCTCCGAGTTGCAGGGGCCAGCGCCGGCAAGCGTGTGCTTCTGGCACGGTTCTCCGTGCGAGACGTAGCCGAGGACCTTTCTGTTCCGATGCGGAGGAGCACAGGAGAGGCAGAGTGTGCTGCCACGTAGCCCGGAGAGGGGACTGTGTATGGGCCAGGCGTGTTTCGGCAGAAGCAGTGCTCTGGTGCGCCCCTCCGCCGGCAGAGCCTTCTGCGCGAGAAGCAGACGGCTGTTCGCCTCCGGGGCAATGAAAGCGCCACTCGCTACGAAAAGCGAAGAACCAAGCTGCCGTGCACACGGCTTGTGTGCGCATCCTACAGGCTGCAGGGAAAGCGGGGCTGCCACTCGCTTGCCTGGAAAAGTCACGCTAGCAGCAGAAGAAGGAACTCCAAAGACAGCTCCTTGTGCTGCTGCTTAGAGCAGCACCAACCTTCCGTGGGAACAGCTGCTCTTCCCTTGAGGCTCCGAGCTGCAGAGAAGATCACGCTAGATGCAGCACAGGAGACAAGTACAGAGTGCACTGACGTGGCTTACGTGGGCGAAGGCGAAGGTGCAGCACAGCACTGGCTTCGACTTCTCGAGCCTGTTTGCATGCTAGCAGCTGCTGGAAGTTGGCAACGGTGATGCGAGCGTGAACAGGGTGCCGGCATGTCCAGCTGAGAAGGAAGCTTACAGAGCCTCCGTGGCTTGTGCTTGGAGAAGGGCTGCTTCAAGAACGCCTCCTTTGTAGACGCCTCCTTCTGGCTGAGCTCAAGCTGCATGCACTCTGCAACACTGAAGCTGTAAGGAACTGCTTCCGAGCCAGCTTGTGGCATGAAGTCGAAGGGCTGCGCCTTACTTCCTGAAGCAGCAAGAAGAGTCTTCTCGGCGAAATGGGCTTGCGAAGGAGCATTTGGCTGGACTTCGGCAATTCGCTGGCGAGCACCCAGAAGTCCCGTGCTCCGCGGCTTCAATCTTCGCCTGCTGCCGCCTGCAGAGAACTGAAGCCCAGCGAGGGCATTCAGCTTCGCTGCCCATCAGCGTGCACAAGTGCTGGCATGCACAGCGTGCTGTGCACGGATTTGCCTCAGCTGCAGGTAGTAGAATCATTCTCCTTCTGTTTCGATAGGGTCCAAAGTGCCCGTCTAGCTCTCGCTTCGAGAAATGTGCCAGGAAAGCAAGCGCTTGAGTGTTTAGGTGTCCAAGCCTTTCGACAGAGCACAACCGGCTGGCCGACGAGAATGGCTCGTGAAGAGCATGCTTTTGTGCCGCTCCCTGTTTCTGGGCGAGACGACTAGTCGCCTCTTTGGTCTTTACGAGCCTGTCATGTGCGCGGGGGTACTTGGAGCTGCCAAGAACCGTGCAAAGAGCACCGCCATCTGAGGGCGTTGTGCAGGCTGTCAAAGGGGACTGCCCGGCAATGTGGTGCAAAGACAAGTTTCTCCGAGTTGCAGGGGCCAGCGCCGGCAAGCGTGTGCTTCTGGCACGGTTCTCCGTGCGAGACGTAGCCGAGGACCTTTCTGTTCCGATGCGGAGGAGCACAGGAGAGGCAGAGTGTGCTGCCACGTAGCCCGGAGAGGGGACTGTGTATGGGCCAGGCGTGTTTCGGCAGAAGCAGTGCTCTGGTGCGCCCCTCCGCCGGCAGAGCCTTCTGCGCGAGAAGCAGACGGCTGTTCGCCTCCGGGGCAATGAAAGCGCCACTCGCTACGAAAAGCGAAGAACCAAGCTGCCGTGCACACGGCTTGTGTGCGCATCCTACAGGCTGCAGGGAAAGCGGGGCTGCCACTCGCTTGCCTGGAAAAGTCACGCTAGCAGCAGAAGAAGGAACTCCAAAGACAGCTCCTTGTGCTGCTGCTTAGAGCAGCACCAACCTTCCGTGGGAACAGCTGCTCTTCCCTTGAGGCTCCGAGCTGCAGAGAAGATCACGCTAGATGCAGCACAGGAGACAAGTACAGAGTGCACTGACGTGGCTTACGTGGGCGAAGGCGAAGGTGCAGCACAGCACTGGCTTCGACTTCTCGAGCCTGTTTGCATGCTAGCAGCTGCTGGAAGTTGGCAACGGTGATGCGAGCGTGAACAGGGTGCCGGCATGTCCAGCTGAGAAGGAAGCTTACAGAGCCTCCGTGGCTTGTGCTTGGAGAAGGGCTGCTTCAAGAACGCCTCCTTTGTAGACGCCTCCTTCTGGCTGAGCTCAAGCTGCATGCACTCTGCAACACTGAAGCTGTAAGGAACTGCTTCCGAGCCAGCTTGTGGCATGAAGTCGAAGGGCTGCGCCTTACTTCCTGAAGCAGCAAGAAGAGTCTTCTCGGCGAAATGGGCTTGCGAAGGAGCATTTGGCTGGACTTCGGCAATTCGCTGGCGAGCACCCAGAAGTCCCGTGCTCCGCGGCTTCAATCTTCGCCTGCTGCCGCCTGCAGAGAACTGAAGCCCAGCGAGGGCATTCAGCTTCGCTGCCCATCAGCGTGCACAAGTGCTGGCATGCACAGCGTGCTGTGCACGGATTTGCCTCAGCTGCAGGTAGTAGAATCATTCTCCTTCTGTTTCGATAGGGTCCAAAGTGCCCGTCTAGCTCTCGCTTCGAGAAATGTGCCAGGAAAGCAAGCGCTTGAGTGTTTAGGTGTCCAAGCCTTTCGACAGAGCACAACCGGCTGGCCGACGAGAATGGCTCGTGAAGAGCATGCTTTTGTGCCGCTCCCTGTTTCTGGGCGAGACGACTAGTCGCCTCTTTGGTCTTTACGAGCCTGTCATGTGCGCGGGGGTACTTGGAGCTGCCAAGAACCGTGCAAAGAGCACCGCCATCTGAGGGCGTTGTGCAGGCTGTCAAAGGGGACTGCCCGGCAATGTGGTGCAAAGACAAGTTTCTCCGAGTTGCAGGGGCCAGCGCCGGCAAGCGTGTGCTTCTGGCACGGTTCTCCGTGCGAGACGTAGCCGAGGACCTTTCTGTTCCGATGCGGAGGAGCACAGGAGAGGCAGAGTGTGCTGCCACGTAGCCCGGAGAGGGGACTGTGTATGGGCCAGGCGTGTTTCGGCAGAAGCAGTGCTCTGGTGCGCCCCTCCGCCGGCAGAGCCTTCTGCGCGAGAAGCAGACGGCTGTTCGCCTCCGGGGCAATGAAAGCGCCACTCGCTACGAAAAGCGAAGAACCAAGCTGCCGTGCACACGGCTTGTGTGCGCATCCTACAGGCTGCAGGGAAAGCGGGGCTGCCACTCGCTTGCCTGGAAAAGTCACGCTAGCAGCAGAAGAAGGAACTCCAAAGACAGCTCCTTGTGCTGCTGCTTAGAGCAGCACCAACCTTCCGTGGGAACAGCTGCTCTTCCCTTGAGGCTCCGAGCTGCAGAGAAGATCACGCTAGATGCAGCACAGGAGACAAGTACAGAGTGCACTGACGTGGCTTACGTGGGCGAAGGCGAAGGTGCAGCACAGCACTGGCTTCGACTTCTCGAGCCTGTTTGCATGCTAGCAGCTGCTGGAAGTTGGCAACGGTGATGCGAGCGTGAACAGGGTGCCGGCATGTCCAGCTGAGAAGGAAGCTTACAGAGCCTCCGTGGCTTGTGCTTGGAGAAGGGCTGCTTCAAGAACGCCTCCTTTGTAGACGCCTCCTTCTGGCTGAGCTCAAGCTGCATGCACTCTGCAACACTGAAGCTGTAAGGAACTGCTTCCGAGCCAGCTTGTGGCATGAAGTCGAAGGGCTGCGCCTTACTTCCTGAAGCAGCAAGAAGAGTCTTCTCGGCGAAATGGGCTTGCGAAGGAGCATTTGGCTGGACTTCGGCAATTCGCTGGCGAGCACCCAGAAGTCCCGTGCTCCGCGGCTTCAATCTTCGCCTGCTGCCGCCTGCAGAGAACTGAAGCCCAGCGAGGGCATTCAGCTTCGCTGCCCATCAGCGTGCACAAGTGCTGGCATGCACAGCGTGCTGTGCACGGATTTGCCTCAGCTGCAGGTAGTAGAATCATTCTCCTTCTGTTTCGATAGGGTCCAAAGTGCCCGTCTAGCTCTCGCTTCGAGAAATGTGCCAGGAAAGCAAGCGCTTGAGTGTTTAGGTGTCCAAGCCTTTCGACAGAGCACAACCGGCTGGCCGACGAGAATGGCTCGTGAAGAGCATGCTTTTGTGCCGCTCCCTGTTTCTGGGCGAGACGACTAGTCGCCTCTTTGGTCTTTACGAGCCTGTCATGTGCGCGGGGGTACTTGGAGCTGCCAAGAACCGTGCAAAGAGCACCGCCATCTGAGGGCGTTGTGCAGGCTGTCAAAGGGGACTGCCCGGCAATGTGGTGCAAAGACAAGTTTCTCCGAGTTGCAGGGGCCAGCGCCGGCAAGCGTGTGCTTCTGGCACGGTTCTCCGTGCGAGACGTAGCCGAGGACCTTTCTGTTCCGATGCGGAGGAGCACAGGAGAGGCAGAGTGTGCTGCCACGTAGCCCGGAGAGGGGACTGTGTATGGGCCAGGCGTGTTTCGGCAGAAGCAGTGCTCTGGTGCGCCCCTCCGCCGGCAGAGCCTTCTGCGCGAGAAGCAGACGGCTGTTCGCCTCCGGGGCAATGAAAGCGCCACTCGCTACGAAAAGCGAAGAACCAAGCTGCCGTGCACACGGCTTGTGTGCGCATCCTACAGGCTGCAGGGAAAGCGGGGCTGCCACTCGCTTGCCTGGAAAAGTCACGCTAGCAGCAGAAGAAGGAACTCCAAAGACAGCTCCTTGTGCTGCTGCTTAGAGCAGCACCAACCTTCCGTGGGAACAGCTGCTCTTCCCTTGAGGCTCCGAGCTGCAGAGAAGATCACGCTAGATGCAGCACAGGAGACAAGTACAGAGTGCACTGACGTGGCTTACGTGGGCGAAGGCGAAGGTGCAGCACAGCACTGGCTTCGACTTCTCGAGCCTGTTTGCATGCTAGCAGCTGCTGGAAGTTGGCAACGGTGATGCGAGCGTGAACAGGGTGCCGGCATGTCCAGCTGAGAAGGAAGCTTACAGAGCCTCCGTGGCTTGTGCTTGGAGAAGGGCTGCTTCAAGAACGCCTCCTTTGTAGACGCCTCCTTCTGGCTGAGCTCAAGCTGCATGCACTCTGCAACACTGAAGCTGTAAGGAACTGCTTCCGAGCCAGCTTGTGGCATGAAGTCGAAGGGCTGCGCCTTACTTCCTGAAGCAGCAAGAGTCTTCTCGGCGAAATGGGCTTGCGAAGGAGCATTTGGCTGGACTTCGGCAATTCGCTGGCGAGCACCCAGAAGTCCCGTGCTCCGCGGCTTCAATCTTCGCCTGCTGCCGCCTGCAGAGAACTGAAGCCCAGCGAGGGCATTCAGCTTCGCTGCCCATCAGCGTGCACAAGTGCTGGCATGCACAGCGTGCTGTGCACGGATTTGCCTCAGCTGCAGGTAGTAGAATCATTCTCCTTCTGTTTCGATAGGGTCCAAAGTGCCCGTCTAGCTCTCGCTTCGAGAAATGTGCCAGGAAAGCAAGCGCTTGAGTGTTTAGGTGTCCAAGCCTTTCGACAGAGCACAACCGGCTGGCCGACGAGAATGGCTCGTGAAGAGCATGCTTTTGTGCCGCTCCCTGTTTCTGGGCGAGACGACTAGTCGCCTCTTTGGTCTTTACGAGCCTGTCATGTGCGCGGGGGTACTTGGAGCTGCCAAGAACCGTGCAAAGAGCACCGCCATCTGAGGGCGTTGTGCAGGCTGTCAAAGGGGACTGCCCGGCAATGTGGTGCAAAGACAAGTTTCTCCGAGTTGCAGGGGCCAGCGCCGGCAAGCGTGTGCTTCTGGCACGGTTCTCCGTGCGAGACGTAGCCGAGGACCTTTCTGTTCCGATGCGGAGGAGCACAGGAGAGGCAGAGTGTGCTGCCACGTAGCCCGGAGAGGGGACTGTGTATGGGCCAGGCGTGTTTCGGCAGAAGCAGTGCTCTGGTGCGCCCCTCCGCCGGCAGAGCCTTCTGCGCGAGAAGCAGACGGCTGTTCGCCTCCGGGGCAATGAAAGCGCCACTCGCTACGAAAAGCGAAGAACCAAGCTGCCGTGCACACGGCTTGTGTGCGCATCCTACAGGCTGCAGGGAAAGCGGGGCTGCCACTCGCTTGCCTGGAAAAGTCACGCTAGCAGCAGAAGAAGGAACTCCAAAGACAGCTCCTTGTGCTGCTGCTTAGAGCAGCACCAACCTTCCGTGGGAACAGCTGCTCTTCCCTTGAGGCTCCGAGCTGCAGAGAAGATCACGCTAGATGCAGCACAGGAGACAAGTACAGAGTGCACTGACGTGGCTTACGTGGGCGAAGGCGAAGGTGCAGCACAGCACTGGCTTCGACTTCTCGAGCCTGTTTGCATGCTAGCAGCTGCTGGAAGTTGGCAACGGTGATGCGAGCGTGAACAGGGTGCCGGCATGTCCAGCTGAGAAGGAAGCTTACAGAGCCTCCGTGGCTTGTGCTTGGAGAAGGGCTGCTTCAAGAACGCCTCCTTTGTAGACGCCTCCTTCTGGCTGAGCTCAAGCTGCATGCACTCTGCAACACTGAAGCTGTAAGGAACTGCTTCCGAGCCAGCTTGTGGCATGAAGTCGAAGGGCTGCGCCTTACTTCCTGAAGCAGCAAGAGTCTTCTCGGCGAAATGGGCTTGCGAAGGAGCATTTGGCTGGACTTCGGCAATTCGCTGGCGAGCACCCAGAAGTCCCGTGCTCCGCGGCTTCAATCTTCGCCTGCTGCCGCCTGCAGAGAACTGAAGCCCAGCGAGGGCATTCAGCTTCGCTGCCCATCAGCGTGCACAAGTGCTGGCATGCACAGCGTGCTGTGCACGGATTTGCCTCAGCTGCAGGTAGTAGAATCATTCTCCTTCTGTTTCGATAGGGTCCAAAGTGCCCGTCTAGCTCTCGCTTCGAGAAATGTGCCAGGAAAGCAAGCGCTTGAGTGTTTAGGTGTCCAAGCCTTTCGACAGAGCACAACCGGCTGGCCGACGAGAATGGCTCGTGAAGAGCATGCTTTTGTGCCGCTCCCTGTTTCTGGGCGAGACGACTAGTCGCCTCTTTGGTCTTTACGAGCCTGTCATGTGCGCGGGGGTACTTGGAGCTGCCAAGAACCGTGCAAAGAGCACCGCCATCTGAGGGCGTTGTGCAGGCTGTCAAAGGGGACTGCCCGGCAATGTGGTGCAAAGACAAGTTTCTCCGAGTTGCAGGGGCCAGCGCCGGCAAGCGTGTGCTTCTGGCACGGTTCTCCGTGCGAGACGTAGCCGAGGACCTTTCTGTTCCGATGCGGAGGAGCACAGGAGAGGCAGAGTGTGCTGCCACGTAGCCCGGAGAGGGGACTGTGTATGGGCCAGGCGTGTTTCGGCAGAAGCAGTGCTCTGGTGCGCCCCTCCGCCGGCAGAGCCTTCTGCGCGAGAAGCAGACGGCTGTTCGCCTCCGGGGCAATGAAAGCGCCACTCGCTACGAAAAGCGAAGAACCAAGCTGCCGTGCACACGGCTTGTGTGCGCATCCTACAGGCTGCAGGGAAAGCGGGGCTGCCACTCGCTTGCCTGGAAAAGTCACGCTAGCAGCAGAAGAAGGAACTCCAAAGACAGCTCCTTGTGCTGCTGCTTAGAGCAGCACCAACCTTCCGTGGGAACAGCTGCTCTTCCCTTGAGGCTCCGAGCTGCAGAGAAGATCACGCTAGATGCAGCACAGGAGACAAGTACAGAGTGCACTGACGTGGCTTACGTGGGCGAAGGCGAAGGTGCAGCACAGCACTGGCTTCGACTTCTCGAGCCTGTTTGCATGCTAGCAGCTGCTGGAAGTTGGCAACGGTGATGCGAGCGTGAACAGGGTGCCGGCATGTCCAGCTGAGAAGGAAGCTTACAGAGCCTCCGTGGCTTGTGCTTGGAGAAGGGCTGCTTCAAGAACGCCTCCTTTGTAGACGCCTCCTTCTGGCTGAGCTCAAGCTGCATGCACTCTGCAACACTGAAGCTGTAAGGAACTGCTTCCGAGCCAGCTTGTGGCATGAAGTCGAAGGGCTGCGCCTTACTTCCTGAAGCAGCAAGAGTCTTCTCGGCGAAATGGGCTTGCGAAGGAGCATTTGGCTGGACTTCGGCAATTCGCTGGCGAGCACCCAGAAGTCCCGTGCTCCGCGGCTTCAATCTTCGCCTGCTGCCGCCTGCAGAGAACTGAAGCCCAGCGAGGGCATTCAGCTTCGCTGCCCATCAGCGTGCACAAGTGCTGGCATGCACAGCGTGCTGTGCACGGATTTGCCTCAGCTGCAGGTAGTAGAATCATTCTCCTTCTGTTTCGATAGGGTCCAAAGTGCCCGTCTAGCTCTCGCTTCGAGAAATGTGCCAGGAAAGCAAGCGCTTGAGTGTTTAGGTGTCCAAGCCTTTCGACAGAGCACAACCGGCTGGCCGACGAGAATGGCTCGTGAAGAGCATGCTTTTGTGCCGCTCCCTGTTTCTGGGCGAGACGACTAGTCGCCTCTTTGGTCTTTACGAGCCTGTCATGTGCGCGGGGGTACTTGGAGCTGCCAAGAACCGTGCAAAGAGCACCGCCATCTGAGGGCGTTGTGCAGGCTGTCAAAGGGGACTGCCCGGCAATGTGGTGCAAAGACAAGTTTCTCCGAGTTGCAGGGGCCAGCGCCGGCAAGCGTGTGCTTCTGGCACGGTTCTCCGTGCGAGACGTAGCCGAGGACCTTTCTGTTCCGATGCGGAGGAGCACAGGAGAGGCAGAGTGTGCTGCCACGTAGCCCGGAGAGGGGACTGTGTATGGGCCAGGCGTGTTTCGGCAGAAGCAGTGCTCTGGTGCGCCCCTCCGCCGGCAGAGCCTTCTGCGCGAGAAGCAGACGGCTGTTCGCCTCCGGGGCAATGAAAGCGCCACTCGCTACGAAAAGCGAAGAACCAAGCTGCCGTGCACACGGCTTGTGTGCGCATCCTACAGGCTGCAGGGAAAGCGGGGCTGCCACTCGCTTGCCTGGAAAAGTCACGCTAGCAGCAGAAGAAGGAACTCCAAAGACAGCTCCTTGTGCTGCTGCTTAGAGCAGCACCAACCTTCCGTGGGAACAGCTGCTCTTCCCTTGAGGCTCCGAGCTGCAGAGAAGATCACGCTAGATGCAGCACAGGAGACAAGTACAGAGTGCACTGACGTGGCTTACGTGGGCGAAGGCGAAGGTGCAGCACAGCACTGGCTTCGACTTCTCGAGCCTGTTTGCATGCTAGCAGCTGCTGGAAGTTGGCAACGGTGATGCGAGCGTGAACAGGGTGCCGGCATGTCCAGCTGAGAAGGAAGCTTACAGAGCCTCCGTGGCTTGTGCTTGGAGAAGGGCTGCTTCAAGAACGCCTCCTTTGTAGACGCCTCCTTCTGGCTGAGCTCAAGCTGCATGCACTCTGCAACACTGAAGCTGTAAGGAACTGCTTCCGAGCCAGCTTGTGGCATGAAGTCGAAGGGCTGCGCCTTACTTCCTGAAGCAGCAAGAGTCTTCTCGGCGAAATGGGCTTGCGAAGGAGCATTTGGCTGGACTTCGGCAATTCGCTGGCGAGCACCCAGAAGTCCCGTGCTCCGCGGCTTCAATCTTCGCCTGCTGCCGCCTGCAGAGAACTGAAGCCCAGCGAGGGCATTCAGCTTCGCTGCCCATCAGCGTGCACAAGTGCTGGCATGCACAGCGTGCTGTGCACGGATTTGCCTCAGCTGCAGGTAGTAGAATCATTCTCCTTCTGTTTCGATAGGGTCCAAAGTGCCCGTCTAGCTCTCGCTTCGAGAAATGTGCCAGGAAAGCAAGCGCTTGAGTGTTTAGGTGTCCAAGCCTTTCGACAGAGCACAACCGGCTGGCCGACGAGAATGGCTCGTGAAGAGCATGCTTTTGTGCCGCTCCCTGTTTCTGGGCGAGACGACTAGTCGCCTCTTTGGTCTTTACGAGCCTGTCATGTGCGCGGGGGTACTTGGAGCTGCCAAGAACCGTGCAAAGAGCACCGCCATCTGAGGGCGTTGTGCAGGCTGTCAAAGGGGACTGCCCGGCAATGTGGTGCAAAGACAAGTTTCTCCGAGTTGCAGGGGCCAGCGCCGGCAAGCGTGTGCTTCTGGCACGGTTCTCCGTGCGAGACGTAGCCGAGGACCTTTCTGTTCCGATGCGGAGGAGCACAGGAGAGGCAGAGTGTGCTGCCACGTAGCCCGGAGAGGGGACTGTGTATGGGCCAGGCGTGTTTCGGCAGAAGCAGTGCTCTGGTGCGCCCCTCCGCCGGCAGAGCCTTCTGCGCGAGAAGCAGACGGCTGTTCGCCTCCGGGGCAATGAAAGCGCCACTCGCTACGAAAAGCGAAGAACCAAGCTGCCGTGCACACGGCTTGTGTGCGCATCCTACAGGCTGCAGGGAAAGCGGGGCTGCCACTCGCTTGCCTGGAAAAGTCACGCTAGCAGCAGAAGAAGGAACTCCAAAGACAGCTCCTTGTGCTGCTGCTTAGAGCAGCACCAACCTTCCGTGGGAACAGCTGCTCTTCCCTTGAGGCTCCGAGCTGCAGAGAAGATCACGCTAGATGCAGCACAGGAGACAAGTACAGAGTGCACTGACGTGCCTTACGTGGGCGAAGGCGAAGGTGCAGCACAGCACTGGCTTCGACTTCTCGAGCCTGTTTGCATGCTAGCAGCTGCTGGAAGTTGGCAACGGTGATGCGAGCGTGAACAGGGTGCCGGCATGTCCAGCTGAGAAGGAAGCTTACAGAGCCTCCGTGGCTTGTGCTTGGAGAAGGGCTGCTTCAAGAACGCCTCCTTTGTAGACGCCTCCTTCTGGCTGAGCTCAAGCTGCATGCACTCTGCAACACTGAAGCTGTAAGGAACTGCTTCCGAGCCAGCTTGTGGCATGAAGTCGAAGGGCTGCGCCTTACTTCCTGAAGCAGCAAGAGTCTTCTCGGCGAAATGGGCTTGCGAAGGAGCATTTGGCTGGACTTCGGCAATTCGCTGGCGAGCACCCAGAAGTCCCGTGCTCCGCGGCTTCAATCTTCGCCTGCTGCCGCCTGCAGAGAACTGAAGCCCAGCGAGGGCATTCAGCTTCGCTGCCCATCAGCGTGCACAAGTGCTGGCATGCACAGCGTGCTGTGCACGGATTTGCCTCAGCTGCAGGTAGTAGAATCATTCTCCTTCTGTTTCGATAGGGTCCAAAGTGCCCGTCTAGCTCTCGCTTCGAGAAATGTGCCAGGAAAGCAAGCGCTTGAGTGTTTAGGTGTCCAAGCCTTTCGACAGAGCACAACCGGCTGGCCGACGAGAATGGCTCGTGAAGAGCATGCTTTTGTGCCGCTCCCTGTTTCTGGGCGAGACGACTAGTCGCCTCTTTGGTCTTTACGAGCCTGTCATGTGCGCGGGGGTACTTGGAGCTGCCAAGAACCGTGCAAAGAGCACCGCCATCTGAGGGCGTTGTGCAGGCTGTCAAAGGGGACTGCCCGGCAATGTGGTGCAAAGACAAGTTTCTCCGAGTTGCAGGGGCCAGCGCCGGCAAGCGTGTGCTTCTGGCACGGTTCTCCGTGCGAGACGTAGCCGAGGACCTTTCTGTTCCGATGCGGAGGAGCACAGGAGAGGCAGAGTGTGCTGCCACGTAGCCCGGAGAGGGGACTGTGTATGGGCCAGGCGTGTTTCGGCAGAAGCAGTGCTCTGGTGCGCCCCTCCGCCGGCAGAGCCTTCTGCGCGAGAAGCAGACGGCTGTTCGCCTCCGGGGCAATGAAAGCGCCACTCGCTACGAAAAGCGAAGAACCAAGCTGCCGTGCACACGGCTTGTGTGCGCATCCTACAGGCTGCAGGGAAAGCGGGGCTGCCACTCGCTTGCCTGGAAAAGTCACGCTAGCAGCAGAAGAAGGAACTCCAAAGACAGCTCCTTGTGCTGCTGCTTAGAGCAGCACCAACCTTCCGTGGGAACAGCTGCTCTTCCCTTGAGGCTCCGAGCTGCAGAGAAGATCACGCTAGATGCAGCACAGGAGACAAGTACAGAGTGCACTGACGTGGCTTACGTGGGCGAAGGCGAAGGTGCAGCACAGCACTGGCTTCGACTTCTCGAGCCTGTTTGCATGCTAGCAGCTGCTGGAAGTTGGCAACGGTGATGCGAGCGTGAACAGGGTGCCGGCATGTCCAGCTGAGAAGGAAGCTTACAGAGCCTCCGTGGCTTGTGCTTGGAGAAGGGCTGCTTCAAGAACGCCTCCTTTGTAGACGCCTCCTTCTGGCTGAGCTCAAGCTGCATGCACTCTGCAACACTGAAGCTGTAAGGAACTGCTTCCGAGCCAGCTTGTGGGATGAAGTCGAAGGGCTGCGCCTTACTTCCTGAAGCAGCAAGAGTCTTCTCGGCGAAATGGGCTTGCGAAGGAGCATTTGGCTGGACTTCGGCAATTCGCTGGCGAGCACCCAGAAGTCCCGTGCTCCGCGGCTTCAATCTTCGCCTGCTGCCGCCTGCAGAGAACTGAAGCCCAGCGAGGGCATTCAGCTTCGCTGCCCATCAGCGTGCACAAGTGCTGGCATGCACAGCGTGCTGTGCACGGATTTGCCTCAGCTGCAGGTAGTAGAATCATTCTCCTTCTGTTTCGATAGGGTCCAAAGTGCCCGTCTAGCTCTCGCTTCGAGAAATGTGCCAGGAAAGCAAGCGCTTGAGTGTTTAGGTGTCCAAGCCTTTCGACAGAGCACAACCGGCTGGCCGACGAGAACGGCTCGTGAAGAGCATGCTTTTGTGCCGCTCCCTGTTTCTGGGCGAGACGACTAGTCGCCTCTTTGGTCTTTACGAGCCTGTCATGTGCGCGGGGGTACTTGGAGCTGCCAAGAACCGTGCAAAGAGCACCGCCATCTGAGGGCGTTGTGCAGGCTGTCAAAGGGGACTGCCCGGCAATGTGGTGCAAAGACAAGTTTCTCCGAGTTGCAGGGGCCAGCGCCGGCAAGCGTGTGCTTCTGGCACGGTTCTCCGTGCGAGACGTAGCCGAGGACCTTTCTGTTCCGATGCGGAGGAGCACAGGAGAGGCAGAGTGTGCTGCCACGTAGCCCGGAGAGGGGACTGTGTATGGGCCAGGCGTGTTTCGGCAGAAGCAGTGCTCTGGTGCGCCCCTCCGCCGGCAGAGCCTTCTGCGCGAGAAGCAGACGGCTGTTCGCCTCCGGGGCAATGAAAGCGCCACTCGCTACGAAAAGCGAAGAACCAAGCTGCCGTGCACACGGCTTGTGTGCGCATCCTACAGGCTGCAGGGAAAGCGGGGCTGCCACTCGCTTGCCTGGAAAAGTCACGCTAGCAGCAGAAGAAGGAACTCCAAAGACAGCTCCTTGTGCTGCTGCTTAGAGCAGCACCAACCTTCCGTGAGAACAGCTGCTCTTCCCTTGAGGCTCCGAGCTGCAGAGAAGATCACGCTAGATGCAGCACAGGAGACAAGTACAGAGTGCACTGACGTGGCTTACGTGGGCGAAGGCGAAGGTGCAGCACAGCACTGGCTTCGACTTCTCGAGCCTGTTTGCATGCTAGCAGCTGCTGGAAGTTGGCAACGGTGATGCGAGCGTGAACAGGGTGCCGGCATGTCCAGCTGAGAAGGAAGCTTACAGAGCCTCCGTGGCTTGTGCTTGGAGAAGGGCTGCTTCAAGAACGCCTCCTTTGTAGACGCCTCCTTCTGGCTGAGCTCAAGCTGCATGCACTCTGCAACACTGAAGCTGTAAGGAACTGCTTCCGAGCCAGCTTGTGGCATGAAGTCGAAGGGCTGCGCCTTACTTCCTGAAGCAGCAAGAGTCTTCTCGGCGAAATGGGCTTGCGAAGGAGCATTTGGCTGGACTTCGGCAATTCGCTGGCGAGCACCCAGAAGTCCCGTGCTCCGCGGCTTCAATCTTCGCCTGCTGCCGCCTGCAGAGAACTGAAGCCCAGCGAGGGCATTCAGCTTCGCTGCCCATCAGCGTGCACAAGTGCTGGCATGCACAGCGTGCTGTGCACGGATTTGCCTCAGCTGCAGGTAGTAGAATCATTCTCCTTCTGTTTCGATAGGGTCCAAAGTGCCCGTCTAGCTCTCGCTTCGAGAAATGTGCCAGGAAAGCAAGCGCTTGAGTGTTTAGGTGTCCAAGCCTTTCGACAGAGCACAACCGGCTGGCCGACGAGAATGGCTCGTGAAGAGCATGCTTTTGTGCCGCTCCCTGTTTCTGGGCGAGACGACTAGTCGCCTCTTTGGTCTTTACGAGCCTGTCATGTGCGCGGGGGTACTTGGAGCTGCCAAGAACCGTGCAAAGAGCACCGCCATCTGAGGGCGTTGTGCAGGCTGTCAAAGGGGACTGCCCGGCAATGTGGTGCAAAGACAAGTTTCTCCGAGTTGCAGGGGCCAGCGCCGGCAAGCGTGTGCTTCTGGCACGGTTCTCCGTGCGAGACGTAGCCGAGGACCTTTCTGTTCCGATGCGGAGGAGCACAGGAGAGGCAGAGTGTGCTGCCACGTAGCCCGGAGAGGGGACTGTGTATGGGCCAGGCGTGTTTCGGCAGAAGCAGTGCTCTGGTGCGCCCCTCCGCCGGCAGAGCCTTCTGCGCGAGAAGCAGACGGCTGTTCGCCTCCGGGGCAATGAAAGCGCCACTCGCTACGAAAAGCGAAGAACCAAGCTGCCGTGCACACGGCTTGTGTGCGCATCCTACAGGCTGCAGGGAAAGCGGGGCTGCCACTCGCTTGCCTGGAAAAGTCACGCTAGCAGCAGAAGAAGGAACTCCAAAGACAGCTCCTTGTGCTGCTGCTTAGAGCAGCACCAACCTTCCGTGGGAACAGCTGCTCTTCCCTTGAGGCTCCGAGCTGCAGAGAAGATCACGCTAGATGCAGCACAGGAGACAAGTACAGAGTGCACTGACGTGCCTTACGTGGGCGAAGGCGAAGGTGCAGCACAGCACTGGCTTCGACTTCTCGAGCCTGTTTGCATGCTAGCAGCTGCTGGAAGTTGGCAACGGTGATGCGAGCGTGAACAGGGTGCCGGCATGTCCAGCTGAGAAGGAAGCTTACAGAGCCTCCGTGGCTTGTGCTTGGAGAAGGGCTGCTTCAAGAACGCCTCCTTTGTAGACGCCTCCTTCTGGCTGAGCTCAAGCTGCATGCACTCTGCAACACTGAAGCTGTAAGGAACTGCTTCCGAGCCAGCTTGTGGCATGAAGTCGAAGGGCTGCGCCTTACTTCCTGAAGCAGCAAGAGTCTTCTCGGCGAAATGGGCTTGCGAAGGAGCATTTGGCTGGACTTCGGCAATTCGCTGGCGAGCACCCAGAAGTCCCGTGCTCCGCGGCTTCAATCTTCGCCTGCTGCCGCCTGCAGAGAACTGAAGCCCAGCGAGGGCATTCAGCTTCGCTGCCCATCAGCGTGCACAAGTGCTGGCATGCACAGCGTGCTGTGCACGGATTTGCCTCAGCTGCAGGTAGTAGAATCATTCTCCTTCTGTTTCGATAGGGTCCAAAGTGCCCGTCTAGCTCTCGCTTCGAGAAATGTGCCAGGAAAGCAAGCGCTTGAGTGTTTAGGTGTCCAAGCCTTTCGACAGAGCACAACCGGCTGGCCGACGAGAATGGCTCGTGAAGAGCATGCTTTTGTGCCGCTCCCTGTTTCTGGGCGAGACGACTAGTCGCCTCTTTGGTCTTTACGAGCCTGTCATGTGCGCGGGGGTACTTGGAGCTGCCAAGAACCGTGCAAAGAGCACCGCCATCTGAGGGCGTTGTGCAGGCTGTCAAAGGGGACTGCCCGGCAATGTGGTGCAAAGACAAGTTTCTCCGAGTTGCAGGGGCCAGCGCCGGCAAGCGTGTGCTTCTGGCACGGTTCTCCGTGCGAGACGTAGCCGAGGACCTTTCTGTTCCGATGCGGAGGAGCACAGGAGAGGCAGAGTGTGCTGCCACGTAGCCCGGAGAGGGGACTGTGTATGGGCCAGGCGTGTTTCGGCAGAAGCAGTGCTCTGGTGCGCCCCTCCGCCGGCAGAGCCTTCTGCGCGAGAAGCAGACGGCTGTTCGCCTCCGGGGCAATGAAAGCGCCACTCGCTACGAAAAGCGAAGAACCAAGCTGCCGTGCACACGGCTTGTGTGCGCATCCTACAGGCTGCAGGGAAAGCGGGGCTGCCACTCGCTTGCCTGGAAAAGTCACGCTAGCAGCAGAAGAAGGAACTCCAAAGACAGCTCCTTGTGCTGCTGCTTAGAGCAGCACCAACCTTCCGTGGGAACAGCTGCTCTTCCCTTGAGGCTCCGAGCTGCAGAGAAGATCACGCTAGATGCAGCACAGGAGACAAGTACAGAGTGCACTGACGTGGCTTACGTGGGCGAAGGCGAAGGTGCAGCACAGCACTGGCTTCGACTTCTCGAGCCTGTTTGCATGCTAGCAGCTGCTGGAAGTTGGCAACGGTGATGCGAGCGTGAACAGGGTGCCGGCATGTCCAGCTGAGAAGGAAGCTTACAGAGCCTCCGTGGCTTGTGCTTGGAGAAGGGCTGCTTCAAGAACGCCTCCTTTGTAGACGCCTCCTTCTGGCTGAGCTCAAGCTGCATGCACTCTGCAACACTGAAGCTGTAAGGAACTGCTTCCGAGCCAGCTTGTGGCATGAAGTCGAAGGGCTGCGCCTTACTTCCTGAAGCAGCAAGAGTCTTCTCGGCGAAATGGGCTTGCGAAGGAGCATTTGGCTGGACTTCGGCAATTCGCTGGCGAGCACCCAGAAGTCCCGTGCTCCGCGGCTTCAATCTTCGCCTGCTGCCGCCTGCAGAGAACTGAAGCCCAGCGAGGGCATTCAGCTTCGCTGCCCATCAGCGTGCACAAGTGCTGGCATGCACAGCGTGCTGTGCACGGATTTGCCTCAGCTGCAGGTAGTAGAATCATTCTCCTTCTGTTTCGATAGGGTCCAAAGTGCCCGTCTAGCTCTCGCTTCGAGAAATGTGCCAGGAAAGCAAGCGCTTGAGTGTTTAGGTGTCCAAGCCTTTCGACAGAGCACAACCGGCTGGCCGACGAGAATGGCTCGTGAAGAGCATGCTTTTGTGCCGCTCCCTGTTTCTGGGCGAGACGACTAGTCGCCTCTTTGGTCTTTACGAGCCTGTCATGTGCGCGGGGGTACTTGGAGCTGCCAAGAACCGTGCAAAGAGCACCGCCATCTGAGGGCGTTGTGCAGGCTGTCAAAGGGGACTGCCCGGCAATGTGGTGCAAAGACAAGTTTCTCCGAGTTGCAGGGGCCAGCGCCGGCAAGCGTGTGCTTCTGGCACGGTTCTCCGTGCGAGACGTAGCCGAGGACCTTTCTGTTCCGATGCGGAGGAGCACAGGAGAGGCAGAGTGTGCTGCCACGTAGCCCGGAGAGGGGACTGTGTATGGGCCAGGCGTGTTTCGGCAGAAGCAGTGCTCTGGTGCGCCCCTCCGCCGGCAGAGCCTTCTGCGCGAGAAGCAGACGGCTGTTCGCCTCCGGGGCAATGAAAGCGCCACTCGCTACGAAAAGCGAAGAACCAAGCTGCCGTGCACACGGCTTGTGTGCGCATCCTACAGGCTGCAGGGAAAGCGGGGCTGCCACTCGCTTGCCTGGAAAAGTCACGCTAGCAGCAGAAGAAGGAACTCCAAAGACAGCTCCTTGTGCTGCTGCTTAGAGCAGCACCAACCTTCCGTGGGAACAGCTGCTCTTCCCTTGAGGCTCCGAGCTGCAGAGAAGATCACGCTAGATGCAGCACAGGAGACAAGTACAGAGTGCACTGACGTGCCTTACGTGGGCGAAGGCGAAGGTGCAGCACAGCACTGGCTTCGACTTCTCGAGCCTGTTTGCATGCTAGCAGCTGCTGGAAGTTGGCAACGGTGATGCGAGCGTGAACAGGGTGCCGGCATGTCCAGCTGAGAAGGAAGCTTACAGAGCCTCCGTGGCTTGTGCTTGGAGAAGGGCTGCTTCAAGAACGCCTCCTTTGTAGACGCCTCCTTCTGGCTGAGCTCAAGCTGCATGCACTCTGCAACACTGAAGCTGTAAGGAACTGCTTCCGAGCCAGCTTGTGGCATGAAGTCGAAGGGCTGCGCCTTACTTCCTGAAGCAGCAAGAGTCTTCTCGGCGAAATGGGCTTGCGAAGGAGCATTTGGCTGGACTTCGGCAATTCGCTGGCGAGCACCCAGAAGTCCCGTGCTCCGCGGCTTCAATCTTCGCCTGCTGCCGCCTGCAGAGAACTGAAGCCCAGCGAGGGCATTCAGCTTCGCTGCCCATCAGCGTGCACAAGTGCTGGCATGCACAGCGTGCTGTGCACGGATTTGCCTCAGCTGCAGGTAGTAGAATCATTCTCCTTCTGTTTCGATAGGGTCCAAAGTGCCCGTCTAGCTCTCGCTTCGAGAAATGTGCCAGGAAAGCAAGCGCTTGAGTGTTTAGGTGTCCAAGCCTTTCGACAGAGCACAACCGGCTGGCCGACGAGAATGGCTCGTGAAGAGCATGCTTTTGTGCCGCTCCCTGTTTCTGGGCGAGACGACTAGTCGCCTCTTTGGTCTTTACGAGCCTGTCATGTGCGCGGGGGTACTTGGAGCTGCCAAGAACCGTGCAAAGAGCACCGCCATCTGAGGGCGTTGTGCAGGCTGTCAAAGGGGACTGCCCGGCAATGTGGTGCAAAGACAAGTTTCTCCGAGTTGCAGGGGCCAGCGCCGGCAAGCGTGTGCTTCTGGCACGGTTCTCCGTGCGAGACGTAGCCGAGGACCTTTCTGTTCCGATGCGGAGGAGCACAGGAGAGGCAGAGTGTGCTGCCACGTAGCCCGGAGAGGGGACTGTGTATGGGCCAGGCGTGTTTCGGCAGAAGCAGTGCTCTGGTGCGCCCCTCCGCCGGCAGAGCCTTCTGCGCGAGAAGCAGACGGCTGTTCGCCTCCGGGGCAATGAAAGCGCCACTCGCTACGAAAAGCGAAGAACCAAGCTGCCGTGCACACGGCTTGTGTGCGCATCCTACAGGCTGCAGGGAAAGCGGGGCTGCCACTCGCTTGCCTGGAAAAGTCACGCTAGCAGCAGAAGAAGGAACTCCAAAGACAGCTCCTTGTGCTGCTGCTTAGAGCAGCACCAACCTTCCGTGGGAACAGCTGCTCTTCCCTTGAGGCTCCGAGCTGCAGAGAAGATCACGCTAGATGCAGCACAGGAGACAAGTACAGAGTGCACTGACGTGCCTTACGTGGGCGAAGGCGAAGGTGCAGCACAGCACTGGCTTCGACTTCTCGAGCCTGTTTGCATGCTAGCAGCTGCTGGAAGTTGGCAACGGTGATGCGAGCGTGAACAGGGTGCCGGCATGTCCAGCTGAGAAGGAAGCTTACAGAGCCTCCGTGGCTTGTGCTTGGAGAAGGGCTGCTTCAAGAACGCCTCCTTTGTAGACGCCTCCTTCTGGCTGAGCTCAAGCTGCATGCACTCTGCAACACTGAAGCTGTAAGGAACTGCTTCCGAGCCAGCTTGTGGCATGAAGTCGAAGGGCTGCGCCTTACTTCCTGAAGCAGCAAGAGTCTTCTCGGCGAAATGGGCTTGCGAAGGAGCATTTGGCTGGACTTCGGCAATTCGCTGGCGAGCACCCAGAAGTCCCGTGCTCCGCGGCTTCAATCTTCGCCTGCTGCCGCCTGCAGAGAACTGAAGCCCAGCGAGGGCATTCAGCTTCGCTGCCCATCAGCGTGCACAAGTGCTGGCATGCACAGCGTGCTGTGCACGGATTTGCCTCAGCTGCAGGTAGTAGAATCATTCTCCTTCTGTTTCGATAGGGTCCAAAGTGCCCGTCTAGCTCTCGCTTCGAGAAATGTGCCAGGAAAGCAAGCGCTTGAGTGTTTAGGTGTCCAAGCCTTTCGACAGAGCACAACCGGCTGGCCGACGAGAATGGCTCGTGAAGAGCATGCTTTTGTGCCGCTCCCTGTTTCTGGGCGAGACGACTAGTCGCCTCTTTGGTCTTTACGAGCCTGTCATGTGCGCGGGGGTACTTGGAGCTGCCAAGAACCGTGCAAAGAGCACCGCCATCTGAGGGCGTTGTGCAGGCTGTCAAAGGGGACTGCCCGGCAATGTGGTGCAAAGACAAGTTTCTCCGAGTTGCAGGGGCCAGCGCCGGCAAGCGTGTGCTTCTGGCACGGTTCTCCGTGCGAGACGTAGCCGAGGACCTTTCTGTTCCGATGCGGAGGAGCACAGGAGAGGCAGAGTGTGCTGCCACGTAGCCCGGAGAGGGGACTGTGTATGGGCCAGGCGTGTTTCGGCAGAAGCAGTGCTCTGGTGCGCCCCTCCGCCGGCAGAGCCTTCTGCGCGAGAAGCAGACGGCTGTTCGCCTCCGGGGCAATGAAAGCGCCACTCGCTACGAAAAGCGAAGAACCAAGCTGCCGTGCACACGGCTTGTGTGCGCATCCTACAGGCTGCAGGGAAAGCGGGGCTGCCACTCGCTTGCCTGGAAAAGTCACGCTAGCAGCAGAAGAAGGAACTCCAAAGACAGCTCCTTGTGCTGCTGCTTAGAGCAGCACCAACCTTCCGTGGGAACAGCTGCTCTTCCCTTGAGGCTCCGAGCTGCAGAGAAGATCACGCTAGATGCAGCACAGGAGACAAGTACAGAGTGCACTGACGTGGCTTACGTGGGCGAAGGCGAAGGTGCAGCACAGCACTGGCTTCGACTTCTCGAGCCTGTTTGCATGCTAGCAGCTGCTGGAAGTTGGCAACGGTGATGCGAGCGTGAACAGGGTGCCGGCATGTCCAGCTGAGAAGGAAGCTTACAGAGCCTCCGTGGCTTGTGCTTGGAGAAGGGCTGCTTCAAGAACGCCTCCTTTGTAGACGCCTCCTTCTGGCTGAGCTCAAGCTGCATGCACTCTGCAACACTGAAGCTGTAAGGAACTGCTTCCGAGCCAGCTTGTGGCATGAAGTCGAAGGGCTGCGCCTTACTTCCTGAAGCAGCAAGAGTCTTCTCGGCGAAATGGGCTTGCGAAGGAGCATTTGGCTGGACTTCGGCAATTCGCTGGCGAGCACCCAGAAGTCCCGTGCTCCGCGGCTTCAATCTTCGCCTGCTGCCGCCTGCAGAGAACTGAAGCCCAGCGAGGGCATTCAGCTTCGCTGCCCATCAGCGTGCACAAGTGCTGGCATGCACAGCGTGCTGTGCACGGATTTGCCTCAGCTGCAGGTAGTAGAATCATTCTCCTTCTGTTTCGATAGGGTCCAAAGTGCCCGTCTAGCTCTCGCTTCGAGAAATGTGCCAGGAAAGCAAGCGCTTGAGTGTTTAGGTGTCCAAGCCTTTCGACAGAGCACAACCGGCTGGCCGACGAGAATGGCTCGTGAAGAGCATGCTTTTGTGCCGCTCCCTGTTTCTGGGCGAGACGACTAGTCGCCTCTTTGGTCTTTACGAGCCTGTCATGTGCGCGGGGGTACTTGGAGCTGCCAAGAACCGTGCAAAGAGCACCGCCATCTGAGGGCGTTGTGCAGGCTGTCAAAGGGGACTGCCCGGCAATGTGGTGCAAAGACAAGTTTCTCCGAGTTGCAGGGGCCAGCGCCGGCAAGCGTGTGCTTCTGGCACGGTTCTCCGTGCGAGACGTAGCCGAGGACCTTTCTGTTCCGATGCGGAGGAGCACAGGAGAGGCAGAGTGTGCTGCCACGTAGCCCGGAGAGGGGACTGTGTATGGGCCAGGCGTGTTTCGGCAGAAGCAGTGCTCTGGTGCGCCCCTCCGCCGGCAGAGCCTTCTGCGCGAGAAGCAGACGGCTGTTCGCCTCCGGGGCAATGAAAGCGCCACTCGCTACGAAAAGCGAAGAACCAAGCTGCCGTGCACACGGCTTGTGTGCGCATCCTACAGGCTGCAGGGAAAGCGGGGCTGCCACTCGCTTGCCTGGAAAAGTCACGCTAGCAGCAGAAGAAGGAACTCCAAAGACAGCTCCTTGTGCTGCTGCTTAGAGCAGCACCAACCTTCCGTGGGAACAGCTGCTCTTCCCTTGAGGCTCCGAGCTGCAGAGAAGATCACGCTAGATGCAGCACAGGAGACAAGTACAGAGTGCACTGACGTGCCTTACGTGGGCGAAGGCGAAGGTGCAGCACAGCACTGGCTTCGACTTCTCGAGCCTGTTTGCATGCTAGCAGCTGCTGGAAGTTGGCAACGGTGATGCGAGCGTGAACAGGGTGCCGGCATGTCCAGCTGAGAAGGAAGCTTACAGAGCCTCCGTGGCTTGTGCTTGGAGAAGGGCTGCTTCAAGAACGCCTCCTTTGTAGACGCCTCCTTCTGGCTGAGCTCAAGCTGCATGCACTCTGCAACACTGAAGCTGTAAGGAACTGCTTCCGAGCCAGCTTGTGGCATGAAGTCGAAGGGCTGCGCCTTACTTCCTGAAGCAGCAAGAGTCTTCTCGGCGAAATGGGCTTGCGAAGGAGCATTTGGCTGGACTTCGGCAATTCGCTGGCGAGCACCCAGAAGTCCCGTGCTCCGCGGCTTCAATCTTCGCCTGCTGCCGCCTGCAGAGAACTGAAGCCCAGCGAGGGCATTCAGCTTCGCTGCCCATCAGCGTGCACAAGTGCTGGCATGCACAGCGTGCTGTGCACGGATTTGCCTCAGCTGCAGGTAGTAGAATCATTCTCCTTCTGTTTCGATAGGGTCCAAAGTGCCCGTCTAGCTCTCGCTTCGAGAAATGTGCCAGGAAAGCAAGCGCTTGAGTGTTTAGGTGTCCAAGCCTTTCGACAGAGCACAACCGGCTGGCCGACGAGAATGGCTCGTGAAGAGCATGCTTTTGTGCCGCTCCCTGTTTCTGGGCGAGACGACTAGTCGCCTCTTTGGTCTTTACGAGCCTGTCATGTGCGCGGGGGTACTTGGAGCTGCCAAGAACCGTGCAAAGAGCACCGCCATCTGAGGGCGTTGTGCAGGCTGTCAAAGGGGACTGCCCGGCAATGTGGTGCAAAGACAAGTTTCTCCGAGTTGCAGGGGCCAGCGCCGGCAAGCGTGTGCTTCTGGCACGGTTCTCCGTGCGAGACGTAGCCGAGGACCTTTCTGTTCCGATGCGGAGGAGCACAGGAGAGGCAGAGTGTGCTGCCACGTAGCCCGGAGAGGGGACTGTGTATGGGCCAGGCGTGTTTCGGCAGAAGCAGTGCTCTGGTGCGCCCCTCCGCCGGCAGAGCCTTCTGCGCGAGAAGCAGACGGCTGTTCGCCTCCGGGGCAATGAAAGCGCCACTCGCTACGAAAAGCGAAGAACCAAGCTGCCGTGCACACGGCTTGTGTGCGCATCCTACAGGCTGCAGGGAAAGCGGGGCTGCCACTCGCTTGCCTGGAAAAGTCACGCTAGCAGCAGAAGAAGGAACTCCAAAGACAGCTCCTTGTGCTGCTGCTTAGAGCAGCACCAACCTTCCGTGGGAACAGCTGCTCTTCCCTTGAGGCTCCGAGCTGCAGAGAAGATCACGCTAGATGCAGCACAGGAGACAAGTACAGAGTGCACTGACGTGCCTTACGTGGGCGAAGGCGAAGGTGCAGCACAGCACTGGCTTCGACTTCTCGAGCCTGTTTGCATGCTAGCAGCTGCTGGAAGTTGGCAACGGTGATGCGAGCGTGAACAGGGTGCCGGCATGTCCAGCTGAGAAGGAAGCTTACAGAGCCTCCGTGGCTTGTGCTTGGAGAAGGGCTGCTTCAAGAACGCCTCCTTTGTAGACGCCTCCTTCTGGCTGAGCTCAAGCTGCATGCACTCTGCAACACTGAAGCTGTAAGGAACTGCTTCCGAGCCAGCTTGTGGCATGAAGTCGAAGGGCTGCGCCTTACTTCCTGAAGCAGCAAGAGTCTTCTCGGCGAAATGGGCTTGCGAAGGAGCATTTGGCTGGACTTCGGCAATTCGCTGGCGAGCACCCAGAAGTCCCGTGCTCCGCGGCTTCAATCTTCGCCTGCTGCCGCCTGCAGAGAACTGAAGCCCAGCGAGGGCATTCAGCTTCGCTGCCCATCAGCGTGCACAAGTGCTGGCATGCACAGCGTGCTGTGCACGGATTTGCCTCAGCTGCAGGTAGTAGAATCATTCTCCTTCTGTTTCGATAGGGTCCAAAGTGCCCGTCTAGCTCTCGCTTCGAGAAATGTGCCAGGAAAGCAAGCGCTTGAGTGTTTAGGTGTCCAAGCCTTTCGACAGAGCACAACCGGCTGGCCGACGAGAATGGCTCGTGAAGAGCATGCTTTTGTGCCGCTCCCTGGTTTCTGGGCGAGACGACTAGTCGCCTCTTTGGTCTTTACGAGCCTGTCATGTGCGCGGGGGTACTTGGAGCTGCCAAGAACCGTGCAAAGAGCACCGCCATCTGAGGGCGTTGTGCAGGCTGTCAAAGGGGACTGCCCGGCAATGTGGTGCAAAGACAAGTTTCTCCGAGTTGCAGGGGCCAGCGCCGGCAAGCGTGTGCTTCTGGCACGGTTCTCCGTGCGAGACGTAGCCGAGGACCTTTCTGTTCCGATGCGGAGGAGCACAGGAGAGGCAGAGTGTGCTGCCACGTAGCCCGGAGAGGGGACTGTGTATGGGCCAGGCGTGTTTCGGCAGAAGCAGTGCTCTGGTGCGCCCCTCCGCCGGCAGAGCCTTCTGCGCGAGAAGCAGACGGCTGTTCGCCTCCGGGGCAATGAAAGCGCCACTCGCTACGAAAAGCGAAGAACCAAGCTGCCGTGCACACGGCTTGTGTGCGCATCCTACAGGCTGCAGGGAAAGCGGGGCTGCCACTCGCTTGCCTGGAAAAGTCACGCTAGCAGCAGAAGAAGGAACTCCAAAGACAGCTCCTTGTGCTGCTGCTTAGAGCAGCACCAACCTTCCGTGGGAACAGCTGCTCTTCCCTTGAGGCTCCGAGCTGCAGAGAAGATCACGCTAGATGCGCACAGGAGACAAGTACAGAGTGCACTGACGTGGCTTACGTGGGCGAAGGCGAAGGTGCAGCACAGCACTGGCTTCGACTTCTCGAGCCTGTTTGCATGCTAGCAGCTGCTGGAAGTTGGCAACGGTGATGCGAGCGTGAACAGGGTGCCGGCATGTCCAGCTGAGAAGGAAGCTTACAGAGCCTCCGTGGCTTGTGCTTGGAGAAGGGCTGCTTCAAGAACGCCTCCTTTGTAGACGCCTCCTTCTGGCTGAGCTCAAGCTGCATGCACTCTGCAACACTGAAGCTGTAAGGAACTGCTTCCGAGCCAGCTTGTGGGATGAAGTCGAAGGGCTGCGCCTTACTTCCTGAAGCAGCAAGAGTCTTCTCGGCGAAATGGGCTTGCGAAGGAGCATTTGGCTGGACTTCGGCAATTCGCTGGCGAGCACCCAGAAGTCCCGTGCTCCGCGGCTTCAATCTTCGCCTGCTGCCCGCCTGCAGAGAACTGAAGCCCAGCGAGGGCATTCAGCTTCGCTGCCCATCAGCGTGCACAAGTGCTGGCATGCACAGCGTGCTGTGCACGGATTTGCCTCAGCTGCAGGTAGTAGAATCATTCTCCTTCTGTTTCGATAGGGTCCAAAGTGCCCGTCTAGCTCTCGCTTCGAGAAATGTGCCAGGAAAGCAAGCGCTTGAGTGTTTAGGTGTCCAAGCCTTTCGACAGAGCACAACCGGCTGCCGACGAGAACGGCTCGTGAAGAGCATGCTTTTGTGCCGCTCCCTGTTTCTGGGCGAGACGACTAGTCGCCTCTTTGGTCTTTACGAGCCTGTCATGTGCGCGGGGGTACTTGGAGCTGCCAAGAACCGTGCAAAGAGCACCGCCATCTGAGGGCGTTGTGCAGGCTGTCAAAGGGGACTGCCCGGCAATGTGGTGCAAAGACAAGTTTCTCCGAGTTGCAGGGGCCAGCGCCGGCAAGCGTGTGCTTCTGGCACGGTTCTCCGTGCGAGACGTAGCCGAGGACCTTTCTGTTCGATGCGGAGGAGCACAGGAGAGGCAGAGTGTGCTGCCACGTAGCCCGGAGAGGGGACTGTGTATGGGCCAGGCGTGTTTCGGCAGAAGCAGTGCTCTGGTGCGCCCCTCCGCCGGCAGAGCCTTCTGCGCGAGAAGCAGACGGGCTGTTCGCCTCCGGGGCAATGAAAGCGCCACTCGCTACGAAAAGCGAAGAACCAAGCTGCCGTGCACACGGCTTGTGTGCGCATCCTACAGGCTGCAGGGAAAGCGGGGGCTGCCACTCGCTTGCCTGGAAAAGTCACGCTAGCAGCAGAAGAAGGAACTCCAAAGACAGCTCCTTGTGCTGCTGCTTAGAGCAGCACCAACCTTCCGTGGGAACAGCTGCTCTTCCCTTGAGGCTCCGAGCTGCAGAGAAGATCACGCTAGATGCAGCACAGGAGACAAGTACAGAGTGCACTGACGTGGCTTACGTGGGCGAAGGCGAAGGTGCAGCACAGCACTGGCTTCGACTTCTCGAGCCTGTTTGCATGCTAGCAGCTGCTGGAAGTTGGCAACGGTGATGCGAGCGTGAACAGGGTGCCGGCATGTCCAGCTGAGAAGGAAGCTTACAGAGCCTCCGTGGCTTGTGCTTGGAGAAGGGCTGCTTCAAGAACGCCTCCTTTGTAGACGCCTCCTTCTGGCTGAGCTCAAGCTGCATGCACTCTGCAACACTGAAGCTGTAAGGAACTGCTTCCGAGCCAGCTTGTGGGATGAAGTCGAAGGGCTGCGCCTTACTTCCTGAAGCAGCAAGAGTCTTCTCGGCGAAATGGGCTTGCGAAGGAGCATTTGGCTGGACTTCGGCAATTCGCTGCAATTCGCTGGCGAGCACCCAGAAGTCCCGTGCTCCGCGGCTTCAATCTTCGCCTGCTGCCGCCTGCAGAGAACTGAAGCCCAGCGAGGGCATTCAGCTTCGCTGCCCATCAGCGTGCACAAGTGCTGGCATGCACAGCGTGCTGTGCACGGATTTGGCCTCAGCTGCAGGTAGTAGAATCATTCTCCTTCTGTTTCGATAGGGTCCAAAGTGCCCGTCTAGCTCTCGCTTCGAGAAATGTGCCAGGAAAGCAAGCGCTTGAGTGTTTAGGTGTCCAAGCCTTTCGACAGAGCACAACCGGCTGGCCGACGAGAATGGCTCGTGAAGAGCATGCTTTTGTGCCGCTCCCTGTTTCTGGGCGAGACGACTAGTCGCCTCTTTGGTCTTTACGAGCCTGTCATGTGCGCGGGGGTACTTGGAGCTGCCAAGAACCGTGCAAAGAGCACCGCCATCTGAGGGCGTTGTGCAGGCTGTCAAAGGGGACTGCCCGGCAATGTGGTGCAAAGACCAAGTTTCTCCGAGTTGCAGGGGCCAGCGCCGGCAAGCGTGTGCTTCTGGCACGGTTCTCCGTGCGAGACGTAGCCGAGGACCTTTCTGTTCCGATGCGGAGGAGCACAGGAGAGGCAGAGTGTGCTGCCACGTAGCCCGGAGAGGGGACTGTGTATGGGCCAGGCGTGTTTCGGCAGAAGCAGCAGTGCTCTGGTGCGCCCCTCCGCCGGCAGAGCCTTCTGCGCGAGAAGCAGACGGCTGTTCGCCTCCGGGGCAATGAAAGCGCCACTCGCTACGAAAAGCGAAGAACCAAGCTGCCGTGCACACGGCTTGTGTGCGCATCCTACAGGCTGCAGGGAAAGCGGGGCTGCCACTCGCTTGCCTGGAAAAGTCACGCTAGCAGCAGAAGAAGGAACTCCAAAGACAGCTCCTTGTGCTGCTGCTTAGAGCAGCACCAACCTTCCGTGGGAACAGCTGCTCTTCCCTTGAGGCTCCGAGCTGCAGAGAAGATCACGCTAGATGCAGCACAGGAGACAAGTACAGAGTGCACTGACGTGGCTTACGTGGGCGAAGGCGAAGGTGCAGCACAGCACTGGCTTCGACTTCTCGAGCCTGTTTGCATGCTAGCAGCTGCTGGAAGTTGGCAACGGTGATGCGAGCGTGAACAGGGTGCCGGCATGTCCAGCTGAGAAGGAAGCTTACAGAGCCTCCGTGGCTTGTGCTTGGAGAAGGCTGCTTCAAGAACGCCTCCTTTGTAGACGCCTCCTTCTGGCTGAGCTCAAGCTGCATGCACTCTGCAAACACTGAAGCTGTAAGGAACTGCTTCCGAGCCAGCTTGTGGGATGAAGTCGAAGGGCTGCGCCTTACTTCCTGAAGCAGCAAGAAGAGTCTTCTCGGCGAAATGGGCTTGCGAAGGGAGCATTTGGCTGGACTTCGGCAATTCGCTGGCGAGCACCCAGAAGTCCCGTGCTCCGCGGCTTCAATCTTCGCCTGCTGCCGCCTGCAGAGAACTGAAGCCCAGCGAGGGCATTCAGCTTCGCTGCCCATCAGCGTGCACAAGTGCTGGCATGGCACAGCGTGCTGTGCACGGATTTGCCTCAGCTGCAGGTAGTAGAATCATTCTCCTTCTGTTTCGATAGGGTCCAAAGTGCCCGTCTAGCTCTCGCTTCGAGAAATGTGCCAGGAAAGCAAGCGCTTGAGTGTTTAGGTGTCCAAGCCTTTCGACAGAGCACAACCGGCTGGCCGACGAGAATGGCTCGTGAAGAGCATGCTTTTGTGCCGCTCCCAGTTTCTGGGCGAGACGACTAGTCGCCTCTTTGGTCTTTTACGAGCCTGTCATGTGCGCGGGGGTACTTGGAGCTGCCAAGAACCGTGCAAGAGCACCGCCATCTGAGGGCGTTGTGCAGGCTGTCAAAGGGGACTGCCCGGCAATGTGGTGCAAAGACAAGTTTCTCCGAGTTGCAGGGGCCAGCGCCGGCAAGCGGTGTGCTTCTGGCACGGTTCTCCGTGCGAGACGTAGCCGAGGACCTTTCTGTTCCGATGCGGAGGAGCACAGGAGAGGCAGAGTGTGCTGCACGTAGCCCGGAGAGGGGACTGTGTATGGGCCAGGCGTGTTTCGGCAGAAGCAGTGCTCTGGTGCGCCCCTCCGCCGGCAGAGCCTTCTGCGCGAGAAGCAGACGGCTGTTCGCCTCCGGGGCAATGAAAGCGCCACTCGCTACGAAAAGCGAAGAACCAAGCTGCCGTGGCACACGGCTTGTGTGCGCATCCTACAGGCTGCAGGGAAAGCGGGGCTGCCACTCGCTTGCCTGGAAAAGTCACGCTAGCAGCAGAAGAAGGAACTCCAAAGACAGCTCCTTGTGCTGCTGCTTAGAGCAGCACCAACCTTCCGTGGGAACAGCTGCTCTTCCCTTGGAGGCTCCGAGCTGCAGAGAAGATCACGCTAGATGCAGCACAGGAGACAAGTACAGAGTGCACTGACGTGCCTTACGTCGGGCGAAGGCGAAGGTGCAGCACAGCACTGGCTTCGACTTCTCGCGAGCCTGTTTGCATGCTAGCAGCTGCTGGAAGTTGGCAACGGTGATGCGAGCGTGAACAGGGTGCCGGCATGTCCAGCTGAGAAGGAAGCTTACAGAGCCTCCGTGGCTTGTGCTTGGAGAAGGGCTGCTTCAAGAACGCCTCCTTTGTAGACGCCTCCTTCTGCTGAGCTCAAGCTGCATGCACTCTGCAACACTGAAGCTGTAAGGAACTGCTTCCGAGCCAGCTTGTGGCATGAAGTCGAAGGGCTGCGCCTTACTTCCTGAAGCAGCAAGAGTCTTCTCGGCGAAATGGGCTTGCGAAGGAGCATTTGGCTGGACTTCGGCAATTCGCTGGCGAGCACCCAGAAGTCCCGTGCTCCGCGGCTTCAATCTTCGCCTGCTGCCGCCTGCAGAGAACTGAAGCCCAGCGAGGGCATTCAGCTTCGCTGCCCATCAGCGTGCACAAGTGCTGGCATGCACAGCGTGCTGTGCACGGATTTGCCTCAGCTGCAGGTAGTAGAATCATTCTCCTTCTGTTTCGATAGGGTCCAAGTGCCCGTCTAGCTCTCGCTTCGAGAAATGTGCCAGGAAAGCAAGCGCTTGAGTGTTTAGGTGTCCAAGCCTTTCGACAGAGCACAACCGGCTGGCCGACGAGAATGCTCGTGAAGAGCATGCTTTTGTGCCGCTCCCTGTTTCTGGGCGAGACGACTAGTCGCCTCTTTGGTCTTTACGAGCCTGTCATGTGCGCGGGGGTACTTGGAGCTGCCAAGAACCGTGCAAAGAGCACCGCCATCTGAGGGCGTTGTGCAGGCTGTCAAAGGGGGACTGCCCGGCAATGTGGTGCAAAGACAAGTTTCTCCGAGTTGCAGGGGCCAGCGCCGGCAAGCGTGTGCTTCTGGCACGGTTTCTCCGTGCGAGACGTAGCCGAGGACCTTTCTGTTCCGATGCGGAGGAGCACAGGAGAGGCAGAGTGTGCTGCCACGTAGCCCGGAGAGGGGACTGTGTATGGGCCAGGCGTGTTTCGGCAGAAGCAGTGCTCTGGTGCGCCCCTCCGCCGGCAGAGCCTTCTGCGCGAGAAGCAGACGGCTGTTCGCCTCCAGGGGCAATGAAAGCGCCACTCGCTACGAAAAAGCGAAGAACCAAGCTGCCGTGCACACGGCTTGTGTGCGCATCCTACAGGCTGCAGGGAAAGCGGGGCTGCCACTCGCTTGCCTGGAAAAGTCACGCTAGCAGCAGAAGAAGGAACTCCAAAGACAGCTCCTTGTGCTGCTGCTTAGAGCAGCACCAACCTTCCGTGGGAACAGCTGCTCTTCCCTTGAGGCTCCGAGCTGCAGAGAAGATCACGCTAGATGCAGCACAGGAGACAAGTACAGAGTTGCACTGACGTGCCTTACGTGGGCGAAGGCGAAGGTGCAGCACAGCACTGGCTTCGACTTCTCGAGCCTGTTTGCATGCTAGCAGCTGCTGGAAGTTGGCAACGGTGATGCGAGCGGTGAACAGGGTGCCGGCATGTCCAGCTGAGAAGGAAGCTTACAGAGCCTCCGTGGCTTGTGCTTGGAGAAGGGCTGCTTCAAGAACGCCTCCTTTGTAGACGCCTCCTTCTGGCTGAGCTCAAGCTGCATGCACTCTGCAACACTGAAGCTGTAAGGAACTGCTTCCGAGCCAGCTTGTGGGCATGAAGTCGAAGGGCTGCGCCTTACTTCCTGAAGCAGCAAGAGTCTTCTCGGCGAAATGGGCTTGCGAAGGAGCATTTGGCTGGACTTCGGCAATTCGCTGGCGAGCACCCAGAAGTCCCGTGCTCCGCGGCTTCAATCTTCGCCTGCTGACCGCCTGCAGAGAACTGAAGCCCAGCGAGGGCATTCAGCTTCGCTGCCCATCAGCGTGCACAAGTGCTGGCATGCACAGCGTGCTGTGCACGGATTTGCCTCAGCTGCAGGTAGTAGAATCATTCTCCTTCTGTTTCGATAGGGTCCAAAGTGCCCGTCTAGCTCTCGCTTCGAGAAATGTGCCAGGAAAGCAAGCGCTTGAGTGTTTAGGTGTCAAGCCTTTCGACAGAGCACAACCGGCTGGCCGACGAGAACGGCTCGTGAAGAGCATGCTTTTGTGCCGCTCCCTGTTTCTGGGCGAGACGACTAGTCGCCTCTTTGGTCTTTACGAGCCTGTCATGTGCGCGGGGGGTACTTGGAGCTGCCAAGAACCGTGCAAAGAGCACCGCCATCTGAGGGCGTTGTGCAGGCTGTCAAAGGGGACTGCCCGGCAATGTGGTGCAAAGACAAGTTTCTCCGAGTTGCAGGGGCCAGCGCCGGCAAGCGTGTGCTTCTGGCACGGTTTCTCCGTGCGAGACGTAGCCGAGGACCTTTCTGTTCCGATGCGGAGGAGCACAGGAGAGGCAGAGTGTGCTGCCACGTAGCCCGGAGAGGGGGACTGTGTATGGGCCAGGCGTGTTTCGGCAGAAGCAGTGCTCTGGTGCGCCCCTCCGCCGGCAGAGCCTTCTGCGCGAGAAGCAGACGGCTGTTCGCCTCCGGGGCAATGAAAGCGCCACTCGCTACGAAAAGCGAAGAACCAAGCTGCCGTGCACACGGCTTGTGTGCGCATCCTACAGGCTGCAGGGAAAGCGGGGCTGCCACTCGCTTGCCTGGAAAAGTCACGCTAGCAGCAGAAGAAGGAACTCCAAAGACAGCTCCTTGTGCTGCTGCTTAGAGCAGCACCAACCTTCCGTGGGAACAGCTGCTCTTCCCTTGAGGCTCCGAGCTGCAGAGAAGATCACGCTAGATGCAGCACAGGAGACAAGTACAGAGTGCACTGACGTGCTTACGTGGGCGAAGGCGAAGGTGCAGCACAGCACTGGCTTCGACTTCTCGAGCCTGTTTGCATGCTAGCAGCTGCTGGAAGTTGGCAACGGTGATGCGAGCAGTGAACAGGGTGCCGGCATGTCCAGCTGAGAAGGAAGCTTACAGAGCCTCCGTGGCTTGTGCTTGGAGAAGGGCTGCTTCAAGAACGCCTCCTTTGTAGACGCCTCCTTCTGGCTGAGCTCAAGCTGCATGCACTCTGCAACACTGAAGCTGTAAGGAACTGCTTCCGAGCCAGCTTGTGGCATGAAGTCGAAGGGCTGCGCCTTACTTCCTGAAGCAGCAAGAGTCTTCTCGGCGAAATGGGCTTGCGAAGGAGCATTTGGCTGGACTTCGGCAATTCGCTGGCGAGCACCCAGAAGTCCCGTGCTCCGCCGGCTTCAATCTCGCCTGCTGCCGCCTGCAGAGAACTGAAGCCCAGCGAGGGCATTCAGCTTCGCTGCCCATCAGCGTGCACAAGTGCTGGCATGCACAGCGTGCTGTGCACGGATTTGCCTCAGCTGCAGGTAGTAGAATCATTCTCCTTCTGTTTCGATAGGGTCCAAAGTGCCCGTCTAGCTCTCGCTTCGAGAAATGTGCCAGGAAAGCAAGCGCTTGAGTGTTTAGGTGTCCAAGCCTTTCGACAGAGCACAACCGGCTGGCCGACGAGAACGGCTCGTGAAGAGCATGCTTTTGTGCCGCTCCCTGTTTCTGGGCGAGACGACTAGTCGCCTCTTTGGTCTTTACGAGCCTGTCATGTGCGCGGGGGTACTTGGAGCGGCCAAGAACCGTGCAAAGAGCACCGCCATCTGAGGGCGTTGTGCAGGCTGTCAAAGGGGACTGCCCGGCAATGTGGTGCAAAGACAAGTTTCTCCGAGTTGCAGGGGCCAGCGCCGGCAAGCGTGTGCTTCTGGCACGGTTCTCCGTGCGAGACGTAGCCGAGGACCTTTCTGTTCCGATGCGGAGGAGCACAGAGAGGCAGAGTGTGCTGCCACGTAGCCCGGAGAGGGGACTGTGTATGGGCCAGGCGTGTTCGGCAGAAGCAGTGCTCTGGTGCGCCCCTCCGCCGGCAGAGCCTTCTGCGCGAGAAGCAGACGGCTGTTCGCCTCCGGGGCAATGAAAGCGCCACTCGCTACGAAAAGCGAAGAACCAAGCTGCCGTGCACACGGCTTGTGTGCGCATCCTACAGGCTGCAGGGAAAGCGGGGGCTGCCACTCGCTTGCCTGGAAAAGTCACGCTTAGCAGCAGAAGAAGGAACTCCAAAGACAGCTCCTTGTGCTGCTGCTTAGAGCAGCACCAACCTTCCGTGGGAACAGCTGCTCTTCCCTTGAGGCTCCGAGCTGCAGAGAAGATCACGCTAGATGCAGCACAGGAGACAAGTACAGAGTGCACTGACGTGGCTTACGTGGGCGAAGGCGAAGGTGCACAGCACAGCACTGGCTTCGACTTCTCGAGCCTGTTTGCATGCTAGCAGCTGCTGGAAGTTGGCAACGGTGATGCGAGCGTGAACAGGGTGCCGGCATGTCCAGCTGAGAAGGAAGCTTACAGAGCCTCCGTGGCTTGTGCTTGGAGAAGGGCTGCTTCAAGAACGCCTCCTTTGTAGACGCCTCCTCTGGCTGAGCTCAAGCTGCATGCACTCTGCAACACTGAAGCTGTAAGGAACTGCTTCCGAGCCAGCTTGTGGATGAAGTCGAAGGGCTGCGCCTTACTTCCTGAAGCAGCAAGAGTCTTCTCGGCGAAATGGGCTTGCGAAGGAGCATTTGGCTGGACTTCGGCAATTCGCTGGCGAGCACCCAGGAAGTCCCGTGCTCCGCGGCTTCAATCTTCGCCTGCTGCCGCCTGCAGAGAACTGAAGCCCAGCGAGGGCATTCAGCTTCGCTGCCCATCAGCGTGCACAAGTGCTGGCATGCACAGCGTGCTGTGCACGGATTTGCCTCAGCTGCAGGTAGTAGAATCATTCTCCTTCTGTTTCGATAGGGTCCAAAGTGCCCGTCTAGCTCTCGCTTCGAGAAATGTGCCAGGGGAAAGCAAGCGCTTGAGTGTTTAGGTGTCCAAGCCCTTTCGACAGAGCACAACCGGCTGGCCGACGAGAATGGCTCGTGAAGAGCATGCTTTTGTGCCGCTGCCCCTGTTTCTGGGCGAGACGACTAGTCGCCTCTTTGGTCTTTACGAGCCTGTCATGTGCGCCGGGGGTACTTGGAGCTGCCAAGAACCGTGCAAAGAGCACCGCCATCTTGAGGGCGTTGTGCAGGCTGTCAAAGGGGACTGCCCGGCAATGTGGTGCAAAGACAAGTTTCCTCCCGAGTTGCAGGGGCCAGCGCCGGCAAGCGTGTGCTTCTGGCACGGTTCTCCGTGCGAGCCGTAGCCGAGGACCTTTCTGTTCCGATGCGGAGGAGCACAGGAGAGGCAGAGTGTGCTGCCACGTAGGCCCGGAGAGGGGACTGTGTATGGGCCAGGCGTGTTTCGGCAGAAGCAGTGCTCTGGTGCGCCCCTCCGCCGGCAGAGCCTTCTGCGCGAGAAGCAGACGGCTGTTCGCACTCCGGGGCAATGAAAGCGCCACTCGCTACGAAAAGCGAAGAACCAAGCTGCCGTGCACACGGCTTGTGTGCGCATCCTACAGGCTGCAGGGAAAGCGGGGCTGCCACCCTCGCTTGCCTGGAAAAGTCACTGCTAGCAGCAGAAGGAAGGAACTCCAAAGACAGCTCCTTGTGCTGCTGCTTAGAGCAGCACCAACCTTCCGTGGGAACAGCTGCTCTTCCCTTGAGGCTCCGAGCTGCAGAGAAGATCACGCTAGATGCAGCACAGGAGACAAGTACAGAGTGCACTGACGTGCTTACGTGGGCGAAGGCGAAGGTGCAGCACAGCACTGGCTTCGACTTCTCGAGCCTGTTTGCATGCTAGCAGCTGCTGGAAGTTGGCAACGGTGATGCGAGCGTGAACAGGGTGCCGGCATGTCCAGCTGAGAAGGAAGCTTACAGAGCCTCCGTGGCTTGTGCTTGGAGAAGGGCTGCTTCAAGAACGCCTCCTTTGTAGACGCCTCCTTCTGGCTGAGCTCAAGCTGCATGCACTCTGCAACACTGAAGCTGTAAGGAACTGCTTCCGAGCCAGCTTGTGGCATGAAGTCGAAGGGCTGCGCCTTACTTCCTGAAGGCAGCAAGAGTCTTCTCGGCGAAATGGGCTTGCGAAGGAGCATTTGGCTGGACTTCGGCAATTCGCTGGCGAGCACCCCAGAAGGTCCCGTGCTCCGCGGCTTCAATCTTCGCCTGCTGCCGCCTGGCAGAGAACTGAAGCCCAGCGAGGGCATTCAGCTTCGCTGCCCATCAGCGTGCACAAGTGCTGGCATGCACAGCGTGCTGTGCACGGATTTGCCTCAGCTGCAGGTAGTAGAATCATTCTCCTTCTGTTTCGATAGGGTCCAAAGTGCCCGTCTAGCTCTCGCTTCGAGAAATGTGCCAGGAAAGCAAGCGCTTGAGTGTTTAGTGTCCAAGCCTTTCGACAGAGCACAACCGGCTGGCCGACGAGAAGTGGCTCGTGAAGAGCATGCTTTTGTGCCGCTCCCTGTTTCTGGGCGAGACGACTAGTCGCCTCTTTGGTCTTTACGAGCCTGGTCATGTGCGCGGGGGGTACTTGGAGCTGCCAAGAACCGTGCAAAGAGCACCGCCATCTGAGGGCGTTGTGCAGGCTGTCAAAGGGGACTGCCCGGCAATGTGGTGCAAAGACAAGTTTCTCCGAGTTGCAGGGGCCAGCGCCGGCAAGCGTGTGCTTCTGGCACGGTTCTCCGTGCGAGACGTAGCCGAGGACCTTTCTGTTCCGATGCGGAGGAGCACAGGAGAGGCAGAGTGTGCTGCCACGTAGCCCGGAGAGGGGACTGTGTATGGGCCAGGCGTGTTTCGGCAGAAGCAGTGCTCTGGTGCGCCCCTCCGCCGGCAGAGCCTTCTGCGCGAGAAGCAGACGGCTGTTCGCCTCCGGGGCAATGAAAGCGCCACTCGCTACGAAAAGCGAAGAACCAAGCTGCCGTGCACACGGCTTGTGTGCGCATCCTACAGGCTGCAGGGAAAGCTGGGCTGCCACTCGCTTGCCTGGAAAAGTCACGCTAGCAGCAGAAGAAGAACTCCAAAGACAGCTCCTTGTGCTGCTGCTTAGAGCAGCACCAACCTTCCGTGGGAACAGCTGCTCTTCCCTTGAGGCTCCGAGACTGCAGAGAAGATCACGCTAGATGCAGCACAGGAGACAAGTACAGAGAGCAACTGACGTGGCTTACGTGGGCGAAGGCGAAGGTGCAGCACAGCACTGGCTTCGACTTCTCGAGCCTGTTTGCATGCTAGCAGCTGCTGGAAGTTGGCAACGGTGATGCGAGCGTGAACAGGGTGCCGGCATGTCCAGCTGAGAAGGAAGCTTACAGAGCCTCCGTGGCTTGTGCTTGGAGAAGGGCTGCTTCAAGAACGCCTCCTTTGTAGACGCCTCCTTCTGGCTGAGCTCAAGCTGCATGCACTCTGCAACACTGAAGCTGTAAGGAACTGCTTCCGAGCCAGCTTGTGGCATGAAGTCGAAGGGCTGCGCCTTACTTCCTGAAGCAGCAAGAGTCTTCTCGGCGAAATGGGCTTGCGAAGGAGCATTTGGCTGGACTTCGGCAATTCGCTGGCGAGCACCCAGAAGTCCCGTGCTCCGCGGCTTCAATCTTCGCCTGCTGCCGCCTGCAGAGAACTGAAGCCCAGCGAGGGCATTCAGCTTCGCTGCCCATCAGCGTGCACAAGTGCTGGCATGCACGCGTGCTGTGCACGGATTTTGCCTCAGCTGCAGGTAGTAGAATCATTCTCCTTCTGTTTCGATAGGGTCCAAAGTGCCCGTCTAGCTCTCGCTTCGAGAAATGTGCCAGGAAAGCAAGCGCTTGAGTGTTTAGGTGTCCAAGCCTTTCGACAGAGCACAACCGGCTGGCCGACGAGAATGGCTCGTGAAGAGCATGCTTTTGTGCCGCTCCCTGTTTCTGGCGAGACGACTAGTCGCCTCTTTGGTCTTTACGAGCCTGTCATGTGCGCGGGGGTACTTGGAGCTGCCAAGAACCGTGCAAAGAGCACCGCCATCTGAGGGCGTTGTGCAGGCTGTCAAAGGGGACTGCCCGGCAATGTGGTGCAAAGACAAGTTTCTCCGAGTTGCAGGGGCCACGCGCCGGCAAGCGTGTGCTTCTGGCACGGTTCTCCGTGCGAGACGTAAGCCGAGGACCTTTCTGTTCCGATGCGGAGGAGCACAGGAGAGGGCAGAGTGTGCTGCCACGTAGCCCGGAGAGGGGACTGTGTATGGGGCCAGGGCGTGTTTCGGCAGAAGCAGTGCTCTGGTGCGCCCCTCCGCCGGCAGAGCCTTCTGCGCGAGAAGCAGACGGCTGTTCGCCTCCGGGGCAATGAAAGCGCCACTCGCTACGAAAAGCGAAGAACCAAGCTGCCGTGCACACGGCTTGTGTGCGCATCCTACAGGCTGCAGGGAAAGCGGGGCTGCCACTCGCTTGCCTGGAAAAGGTCACGCTAGCAGCAGAAGAAGGAACTCCAAAGACAGCTCCTTGTGCTGCTGCTTAGAGCAGCACCAACCTTCCGTGGGAACAGCTGCTCTTCCCTTGAGGCTCCCGAGCTGCAGAGAAGATCACGCTAGATGCAGCACAGGAGACAAGTACAGAGTGCACTGACGTGCCTTACGTGGGCGAAGGCGAAGGTGCAGCACAGCACTGGCTTCGACTTCTCGAGCCTGTTTGCATGCTAGCAGCTGCTGGAAGTTGGCAACGGTGATGCGAGCGTGACAGGGTGCCGGCATGTCCAGCTGAGAAGGAAGCTTACAGAGCCTCCGTGGCTTGTGCTTGGAGAAGGGCTGCTTCAAGAACGCCTCCTTTGTAGAACGCCTCCTTCTGGCTGAGCTCAAGCTGCATGCACTCTGCAACACTGAAGCTGTAAGGAACTGCTTCCGAGCCAGCTTGTGGCATGAAGTCGAAGGGCTGCGCCTTACTTCCTGAAGCAGCAAGGAGTCTTCTCGGCGAAATGGGCTTGCGAAGGAGCATTTGGCTGGACTTCGCAATTCGCTGGCGAGCACCCAGAAGTCCCGTGCTCCGCGGCTTCAATCTTCGCCTGCTGCCGCCTGCAGAGAACTGAAGCCCAGCGAGGGCATTCAGCTTCGCTGCCCATCAGCGTGCACAAGTGCTGGCATGCACAGCGTGCTGTGCACGGATTTGCCTCAGCTGCAGGTAGTAGAATCATTCTCCTTCTGTTTCGATAGGGTCCAAAGTGCCCGTCTAGCTCTCGCTTCGAGAAATGTGCCAGGAAAGCAAGCGCTTGAGTGTTTAGGTGTCCAAGCCTTTCGACAGAGCACAACCGGCTGGCCGACGAGAACGGCTCGTGAAGAGCATGCTTTTGTGCCGCTCCCTGTTTCTGGGCGAGACGACTAGTCGCCTCTTTGGTCTTTACGAGCCTGTCATGTGCGCGGGGGTACTTGGAGCTGCCAAGAACCGTGCAAAGAGCACCGCCATCTGAGGGCGTTGTGCAGGCTGTCAAAGGGGACTGCCCGGCAATGTGGTGCAAAGACCAAGTTTCTCCGAGTTGCAGGGGCCAGCGCCGGCAAGCGTGTGCTTCTGGCACGGGTTCTCCCGTGCGAGACGTAGCCGAGGACCTTTCTGTTCCGATGGCGGAGGAGCACAGGAGAGGCAGAGTGTGCTGCCACGTAGCCCGGAGAGGGGACTGTGTATGGGCAGGCGTGTTCGGCAGAAGCAGTGCTCTGGTGCGCCCCTCCGCCGGCAGAGCCTTCTGCGCGAGAAGCAGACGGCTGTCGCCTCCGGGGCAATGAAAGCGCCACTCGCTACGAAAAGCGAAGAACCAAGCTGCGTGCACACGGCTTGTGTGCGCATCCTACAGGCTGCAGGGAAAGCGGGGCTGCCACTCGCTTGCCTGGAAAAGTCACGCTAGCAGCAGAAGAAGGAACTCCAAAGACAGCTCCTTGTGCTGCTGCTTAGAGCAGCACCAACCTTCCGTGGGAACAGCTGCTCTTCCCTTGAGGCTCCGAGCTGCAGAGAAGATCACGCTAGATGCAGCACAGGAGACAAGTACAGAGTGCACTGACGTGCCTTACGTGGGCGAAGGGCGAAGGTGCAGCAAGCACGCACTGGCTTCGACTTCTCGAGCCTGTTTGCATGCTAGCAGCTGCTGGAAGTTGGCAACGGTGATGCGAGCGTGAACAGGGTGCCGGCATGTCCAGCTGAGAAGGAAGCTTACCAGAGCCTCCGTGGCTTTGTGCTTGGAGAAGGGCTGCTTCAAGAAACGCCTCCTTTGTAGACGCCTCCTTCTGGCTGAGCTCAAGCTGCATGCACTCTGCAACACTGAAGCTGTAAGGAACTGCTTCCGAGCCAGCTTGTGGCATGAAGTCGAAGGGCTGCGCCTTACTTCCTGAAAGCAGCAAGAGGTCTTCTCGGGCGAAATGGGCTTGCGAAGGAGCATTTGGCTGGACTTCGGCAATTCGCTGGCGAGCACCCAGAAGTCCCGTGCTCCGCGGCTTCAATCTTCGCCTGCTGCCTGCCTGCAGAGAACTGAAGCCCAGCGAGGGCATTCAGCTTCGCTGCCCATCAGCGGTGCACAAGTGCTGGCATGCACAGCGTGCTGTGCACGGATTTGCCTCAGCTGCAGGTAGTAGAAATCAATTCTCCTTCTGTTTCGATAGGGGTCCAAAGTGCCCGTCTAGCTCATCGCTTCGAGAAATGTGCCAGGAAAGCAAGCGCTTGAGTGTTTAGGTGTCCAAGCCTTTCGACAGAGCACAACCGGCTGGCCGACGAGAATGGCTCGTGAAGAGCATGCTTTTGTGCCGCTCCCTGTTTCTGGTGCGAGACGACTAGTCGCCTCCTTTGGTCTTTACGGAGCCTGTCATGTGCGCGGGGGTACTTGGAGCTGCCAAGAACCGTGCAAAGAGCACCGCCATCTGAGGGCGTTGTGCAGGCTGTCAAAGGGGACTGCCCGCAATGTGGTGCAAAGACAAGTTTCTCCCGAGTTGCAGGGGCCAGCCGCCGCAAGCGTGTGCTTCTGGGCACGGTTCTCGTGCGAGACGTAGCCGAGGACCTTTCTGTTCCGATGCGGAGGAGCACAGGAGAGGCAGAGAGTGTGCTGCCACGTAGCCCGGAGAGGGGACTGTGTATGGGCCAGGCGTTGTTTCGGCAGAAGGCAGTGCTCTGGTGCGCCCCTCCGCCGGCAGAGCCTTCTGCGCGAGAAGCAGACGGCTGTTCGCCTCCGGGGCAATGAAAGCGCCACTACCCGCTACGAAAAGCGAAGAACCAAAGCTGCCGTGCACACTGGCCTGTGTGCGCATCCTTACAGGCTGCAGGGAAAGCGGGGCTGCCACTCGCTTGCCCTGGAAAAGTCACGCTAGCAGCAGAAGAAGGAGACTCCAAAGACAGCTCCTTGTGCTGCTGCTTAGAGCAGCACCAACCTTCCGTGGAACAGCTGCTCTTCCCTTGAGGCTACCGAGCTGCAGAGAAGATCACGCTAGATGCAGCACAGGAGACAAGTACAGAGTGCACTGACGTGCCTTACGTGGGCGAAGGCGAAGGTGCAGCACAGCACTGGCTTCGACTTCTCGAGCCTGTTTGCATGCTAGCAGCTGCTGGAAGTTGGCAACGGTGATGCGAGGCGGTGTGAACAGGGTGCCGGCATGTCCAGCTGAGAAGGAAGCTTACAGAGCCTCCGTGGCTTGTGCTTGGAGAAGGGCTGCTTCAAGAACGCCTCCTTTGTAGACGCCTCCTTCTGGCTGAGCTCAAGCTGCATGCACTCTGCAACACTGAAGCTGTAAGGAACTGCTTCCGAGCCAGCTTGTGGCATGAAGTCGAAGGGCTGCGCCTTACTTCCTGAAGCAGCAAGAGTCTTCTCGGCGAAATGGGGCTTGCGAAGGAGCATTTGGCTGGACTTCGGCAATTCGCTTGGCGAGCACTCCAGAAGTCCCGTGCTCCGCGGCTTCAATCTTCGCCTGCTGCCGCCTGCAGAGAACTGAAGCCCAGCGAGGGCATTCAGCTTCGCTGCCCATCAGCGTGCACAAGTGCGGCATGCACAGCGTGCTGTGCACGGATTTGCCTCAGCTGCAGGTAGTAGAATCATTCTCCTTCTGTTTCGATAGGGTCCAAAGTGCCCGTCTACGCTCTCGCTTCGAGAAATTGTGCCAGGGAAAGCAAGCGCTTGAGTGTTAGGTGTCCAAGCCTTTCGACACGAGCACAACACCGGCTGGCCGACGAGAATGGCTCGTGAAGAGCATGCTTTTGTGCCGCCACCCTGTTTTCTGGGCGAGACGACTAGTCGCCTCTTTGGTCTTTACGAGCCTGTCATGTGCGCGGGGGTACTTGGAGCTGCCAAGAACCGTGCAAAGAGCACCGCCATCTGAGGGCGTTGTGCAGGGCTGTCAAAGGGGGACTGCCCGGGCAATGTGGTGCAAAGGACAAGTTTCTCTCCGAGTTGCAGGGGGCCAGCGCCGGCCAGCGTGTGCTTCTGGCACGGTTCTCCGTGCGAGACGTAGCCGAGGACCTTTCTGTTCCGATGCGGAGGAGCCACAGGAGAGGCAGAGTGTGCTGCACGTAGCCGGAGAGGGGACTGTGTATGGGCCAGGCGTGTTTCGGCAGAAGCAGTGCTCTGGTGCGCCCCTCCGCCGGCAGAGCCTTCTGCGCGAGAAGCAGACGGCTGTTCGCCTCCGGGGCAATGAAAGCGCCACTCGCTACGAAAAGCGAAGAACCAAGCTGC
>NC_063220.1:33528713-33641213 GCF_020740725.1 Corvus hawaiiensis | reverse complement strand
GGGGAAGTGGTAAGGGTGAGGGGCGGTGGGGTCGGCAGCAGGGCCACCTCCCCAGCTCGGGAGCTGCATTGAGGAAGAAGAGGGTGAGGCCAAGCAGACGGGAACAGAACCAAGCACCTCTGCCTTGCTACCCCCATGCCAGCTGGGATGGGGCAAGGACAAAATCCCTGTGGTGTCAGCAAGCACCCAGACTCCAGAAACCTTACTGGTTTAGTGCCTTCATACACCAGCACAGACTGGAAACTGCCCACAGAGCCCTGGATGGCACTTGGGCTGCAACAAAATGAGGTGACTTTATGGTTTGGTGCTCTTCAAACTTGGTTTTGGAGGTTTGGGGTTTTTTTCCTTTTTTCCTGTGTATTTGCATACCGGGTGAATTTATTTATTTATGATGTGAAAAGGAGGGGAAGGCTGGTCAAGGAGCTAAGCCCAAAAATCAGAGCAGCACAACATAGCACAAAGGGAGACACCCAGGAGAGAGGTCACATTTTGGCGGGAGACAACCACGTGTCCTTCTGTATGAGTTCTGGAGAACCCGCAGGGACTGACGGGCTGTAACACCCCCAGCTCCCCGTGCAACAGCGACTGCGAACTTCAGCAGTGCTGAAGGACAGTCAGACATTCGATTAAAAACAAAACCACCAGCACAGAGTCCAAAGCACCTCCTGTCTTTTAGTATTGGTGGGTGTCCTCTGCCTGGGGGGAGCCCCAGAAATACGTGCCAACAGCACTCGTGAGTGACCAAACCTGGTAGAGGCCCAGGGAGTTTCAGGCTGTTTGTCATGTGCAGACATTGACCCAGTGCCGAGCTGCCCCCTCTAATTCGTATTTCGTTAATTAAAATGCCTATTTTTAGCTCTCTTTGTAGCTCATTCTTTTTCGCCCCCAAGTATTTTGGGTTATGGCAGCCACCTGAGGGAGAAGCTAAGCATTTTGGTGGAGAGTGGTTGTCTCCACCTAAGGCTTGCCTAGGAATCCTGAGGGGTCCCAGCATCTGCATGTCCCCTTCTTCCCAACTAGAGCTGTTGACCAAAAGCAAAAATAAATAAATGAAACGAGGCGGTGTCTGGCCACGCTGGGCTGCGCTTTGCAGCCCGGGAGGAATGCGCTGGGGCTTCAGCAACGGACTGCGGCTGGGCTGAGCTCACAAAAGCTGCGTTTTTGACCCAAGAGGGAGAACAGAGGCGGCATTGAGGAGCGCGGGGCCGGCCGGCGGGGAGCAGCCACGCCGGAGCCCCGGGCAGCCATCCGCCCGCCCGCCTCGGCTGCGGAGGTTTTCCGAGCAGGGCCGGGCGGCATCTGGCTTCAAGGTGTGATTTCAGGGTGCTCGGTGCCAGCTGGATGGGGAAAGGACACGAAAGTGGGGATTTTTTGGCATACTCTCATCACTCACAGGCAGCGTCAGCCTCCTCCCCGCCTCACACGCAGCTCTCGGCATCACAAGCAGCCCTGGGGCTGCTGAGTGAATCGGGTTTTGTTTGGAGGCTTCCTGCTGGGAAAGCAACGGGGTCACTGAGGTCAGATGGATATTCCGCAGCTGCGCGCTGGGAAAAGCCCACAGAGCTCAGCCAGCATGAGGGGCAGCACAGCCGGACGCAGGTTACTGGTAAATGCCTCTGGAAAAGCACCAGTAGGTTGGCTTTTGCAGAGAAAAGAAATTTTAGGGTAATTGCTTGTGAAACAGCATGAGGGGTGAGCAGCTACTGAGCTGCCACAGCCGAAGAGGGGGACACTGGTAAGTGCCCGATATCCCCCTCCCGTCCCGCCATGGGTAGAGGCGCATCGGGGCTTGGAAAGCCGGGTTCAGGGGACAAGGACAGGCAAATCCAGTAACAAGGAAAACAATCGGCGAGGGGGCTGGGAGCTGGGCTGAGCCGAAGCCAGAGGGGACGACGACAGCCGCCGTTCTCACCTGCGCTGCCTCAGCCCCGGCTGGCTCCAGCCTGCCACTGCTAGCCCAGCATAAGCATTTGTTCCTGGACACCCTCCAGCTTCCCGTCAAAAACGTCACAGGACAGAGAGAAAACATGCCCCCGACCCATGCAGATTTCCGCGGGGCTAATTGCTCCCATTAAACCCACGGACTCCCGCCCGGTGCCAGGCACATCGGGAAGCCATAGGGAACACGGCTCCGAGACTGGAGCAGCTGAATTCCCCCTGAGCTGGCTGGGGGGAGGTTTGTCCCCCCACAAGAGGGGCCTCCTGCTCACCCTGCTCTGGCTGCTGCCAGGCTTTGCCTGGCTCGTTCCCTAGAGGACGAAAGGCATGGATTTGGGAGGAAAAGCACGCATTGGGAAAGTCATAGCAAGAGACAATGCCTTAGAGCAAGGACATACATGCATCCAGACAGACCCCGCAGGAAGCCCACACCAGGAGCTGCAATGGATGCAGCCTCACCCTTTCTCATAGACACCAATGGAAAAAAAAAAAAATCAATCCTCTTTTCAAAAGATCTAAGCTTTCAGAAATAAAACTGTACTAAAGCTTGGTTTAAAATAAGCAAATAAAAGAACCCCAACCTGCAGCTGTACTGCCTCCAGGCTCACCTCCCAGCCTGCTACAGCTGTGCTTTGGGGAGAATTCGGGAACATTGTGGTGACGCTGATTGTCACCAGAGAGACCTTTTCCACAAGTAGCCCAGACCAGCAAGGGGACACATGTCCCATGGGACAGGGCCATCAGCCACCGCTGCTTCTCCTTGGAGTCATTGCAGGTGACACAAGATGATGTAGAACCAGTGAGAGCTTTAATAAATGATGGATGTGCCGTTCCCCTCTAAATGGGATCTTTCTGGGAAATTATTCCCTCCTGCCAGTCTAATCTGGAGCTGACTTTGGACAGGAGGTACATCCCGCTGTTTCTCTGCCTCCCTCTCAGAGCACTCAGGGCTGGCTGGGGCCATGCTGGCATGGCTGGGCTTGCTGTGGAGAGGCAGCCCTTGCTTGAGGCAGAAGCTGCTGGTGCCAAGTAAGAGAGCAGTCAAGGTGGGCAAGTCTCTAAAATGCCACTTTAGATGCCCTGCAGTTCAACACCCAGGTGGCCCTGATGGGCCATGAAGCCAAGCCACCAGGTTGGCCCACAGAAATCCATAAAAAGGCCTTTTTCCAGCCTGGCATGAGGTTTGTCCCAAACAGCAGAAGTGGTGGCTGCTCTGCCAGCTGCTCTAACCCCCCATTCCCTTCCCCTCACTTGTTCCAGCTCCATTTAATGGGATCAGATGAGCTAATCCCTCCTCACAGCACTATCAGATGGGATTTCTGCACAGGGGCTGGAGGGAAGGAAACCCATCATCCCAGCAATTGCCTGCCCTCACCCAGCCCTGCTGGCTTCTGCTGGAGGCCAGATCCACCCTTGCCCTTCTCTCCATCGTGGGGCTTGGTGTGGTTCCTGCAGGGAGCTGGTCTATGGCTACAGCTGCACCATCCAAACACTGAGTCACTGGGGAGACCCATGGGCCAGTGAGGGACCCATGAGGGCTGCAGAACATACAGACATTTCAGCATTAAATGACAACCTTGTTTTCTGTTGTGTTTTTCTAAGAGACTGCATGCCTGACCAGACTGCATTTCTTGGTCTGCATCCCATATTTATCCTGTAATTACACCTTCGGACAAAGGCTGCCTGTCTGTGAGGCCCATTTTTTTAAGGACACAGTTTTATTCTATGCTCTGCTTTCACTCTAGTGAAATCTGGGGGGCAAGGGGAAGAAACTCCCCACACTGGGAGTGAAAGCTGCTCTTTCTCAAAAGCTGCCCCAAGAGCAAAGGAGCTTGCTCAAGCCCTCTCCCTTTTCCTAAAGAAACCTCAGCTACTGACATCCTTTATGCTTCTCTACCACTCCACGAGGATTAATGCCACAAACCATGTTATCCCGTAAAAAAAGGTGTCACCACACTGTCAATCTGTGGGCTCTGCTGCTGCAGGAGCCAGAGAATTTACAAGGAGATCCCTGCAATCCTTATAGCCAGGCAACTGACATGAATAAAGCTGATAAATCTTCTTGTTGCATCTGCCTGGATCACAGCACAATAAGGGATGAATTCCCACAAAATGGCATTCTTGTAAAATTCCCAGTGTCTGCTGTATGCTTGGCTCTGGAGGGGTAGGGAAGATCTGCATGGAACAAAACCCAAAGGCAGTTGCAGGAGCTGTTTGAGCTGGGGTTTCCTCCAAGGGAAAGAACAGCCCATGCTTGGTCCCTGCTCACCCCGTGCTGGGGGCTGACATGAGCCTGGCCACCCCTGGTTCCCCAAAACTTGCCTTGGGATGAGCCCCAATTTGTAGATGGCAATGGCAGGTAGGATGAAGCCTGTCACCACAGCACACTGAGCCTGGCTAACTCATCCTGCTGCATTGTGCAGGAAAAGAGGAGCTGGGGAGCACCTTGGCACAGAGCACGCTGCGATCCCAGGAAAAAGGAACAACATTGTGGCACAGCCCTGGGGTGGAGTGGAGAGAGATACCGACTCCCCGTGGCTCTTCGCATGGATACAAAGATCACCTTAACTGCAGAGACCATTGCATTTCACCGTTGGGGTTTTCCCACCCTTTTCTGGGTGGAATCTGTGACCAATTTATGGTCTGGCATGTACAGATATGCTGCCTATAAATACATGTGACTGGTCCAGCCTGACCAAAATAGGGTGATTTTGGTGCTGTCATCCATGGGAAACAGCTTGTCTTCTCAAGCCACCAAAAAACTGGAAATGAAAAATGAGGTTTGTTGGGGAGAGAATAAATATAAATGGGACCTTGTTGATTTCTGCTAAAAGTAGATTTTTATGTATAGGGTATAAAATAGCCAGTGTTGATGTTTAAAAACAGCCAGGAAGTGTCTGAATTGGCTTTTCCAGGTGATTCTTTGCCCTGAACTGACATGGTTCCACCTTGGCTGAAGCAGAGCTCCCTGGCATGTGGGGACAACCAGCTTATCCAGGCAAAATGGAGAGCTATGGGGCAAGGATGGGCCAGGCAGTTTGTCTAGAGGAATCCATCATCCCTGGGAGACTCAAAATCCTTCTTTCCCTGAAGCAGAGCCTCCAGGAGCATGGCTAGAGAGCTGCAGCCACACTGGTGCCACTGAAGCTGTCACAGGATGATGTGCAGGACATTTCTGTGGGCAGAGGGAATGTCATGTGTGAGGCTGCTGATACAGGAGAGGATTTGGGGTTTTGCAGAGATGGCTGTGAGCCAGAAACAGAGTCTCCAGCAGCTTAGGCTTGGCAAAGAAGGATGGGGCCTTCAGCCTGGCCCAGGTGGAAGAGCTGCTCTCTAGAGGAGGGTGAAGGGAGGAATGTTATCCCTCTTCCAGCCTGTCTGGGATATTGCAAAGTTATGGAGGCCAAACTGCCCTGATGATCAGAGTGGGCAGGACAAAGATGCAGAGGCTTACAAGGGGTTTGGGCGAGTGCAGAGCAGGGGCACTTGTGGCATCCTAAAGTCTCCCCAGGCAGCACCGTTGTACCCATCCTTGGACTAATCAGAGGGATGTCTCTTAGCTCTGGATGATGTTGGATTAAACCTGATGAGGAGAGGACTCACAGACATGTATATATACCCATGCTGCCTGTCTCAGCATGGCAAACTGGGGCAGGACTGTCTCACAGAGCCCCTTCCCTACACCTCTTCCTTCCCACTGGACCCCTGCCATCCTACAGGGAGCATTTGGTCCATGGGGCAGCTGTGAGGAAAAGTCCAGGGAGCCTGGAATGGGGCAGAGCAGGCCAATCACTGCCCTGGGCCTGCCCACCTGCCTCTGCCCCACCGACCACCAGCAGGAGACAGTCCCCTCTCTGAAGCTGACCAGCTTTCACCACCTGCCTGCAGCCAGCTGGAGAAATGTCATCAAAACATCCCATTTGCCAAACCTGAGACCTCACCTGTGCACAGAACGCTCCCTCTGCCCACAGCTTTGGGCATTCCGAGCTTCTTCCTGTTTGCCTGGGGTTGGATGTGAGGTTTGCAAAAAGGTTCCTTTTACCTTCCCTGTTTGCTCTGGACACTCTTTTTGCCATTGACCTTGTCTTGCTTGTTTATGCATTTCCAACTCACTGGCCCAGAAGATTTCCCCCCCTCTTTTTGAAAGGTTGCCCTGATCTTCTGTTGTCCAACCAGATTCACCTGATGGAAGCCCTCATATACCTGGAGGGAAAAACACCAGGTGACGGGGGAAGTTAGCAGAGTATTCCTGGAGTAATGGATTGCTCCTAGCAGTGGGTATGTGCTGTAAAATATAGGCAAATGCCTGGCATGAAAAGCCCAAAACTGCCTCTGGAAAGACGGAGCTGGGCACAAAAGCGCAGAGGAATGGGGACAGGGCAGCAGCACTTGGGAAGTGGCAATTCATGCTCAGCATCCTCATCTGCTAGGAACGGGCCTTTGATCCAGCTTTGTTCCAGCAGGATGAAATGCCAAGGAAGTTATACAGGTAAAGACAACCCTGCCAGGACTGAGATGGGTGTCACAAGGGGTGCCAAGCAAGCCTGTCCATGTAATTTGAGGGAAGAGCTTAAACTGGATTTAACTTGCGGAGTTCATCCCTTTAGAAGTGGCGGTGTGTTTGGTTTTTCACAAATTTTGCTCTGAATTGTGATTTCCCAAAGCCAGTAATTGCCAGGCTCTTCCAGCAGCCTCCTCACAGAGGTACCATGCCAGCACCAGGAAAAAAGACAGGAAGCAGACCTGGAGCACTGTTACCCGGGGGATATTTCCCAGCCTCTGGACATTCATAGCTCCTGGATCTCCCGGCCAGGACAGGTGCCTCTCTGTTTAGCAGCTGTGAAGGGTTTATATTGCACAGATTATTCAAAATAATTTTTCTCCTATTGAAAATTTTAGCATTTCCATCTGAGTCCTGTGTAACAAATAGCACCAACCTACCCTGACCTTTCCCATCAAGGACCTTTGCCACTCCAGCTTCGTTGTTGGCTGTTCCCTCCCTCCCCTCCCAGCTCTGTTCCAGGCTGTAGAGCGTGGGGTGCAGGAACGGCCCCCCCCTGCTTTCGACCCCTTTGTCACCCTCCTTTCCCAGTTCCCGAGCCCCTCCTGCGGCCGAGGCAAGGGTGCCCTGGACCTTGGACGCCGTGTCCCGTGTCCCCACGGCCGAGCTGGCTGCACCCTCTGGCGGCAATCCTGAGTCCAGGCCCAGCTTTTCCAGGAAAATTCCTTCGTCGTCTCCCACCCACAAGGTTGGAGGGAGTTTTGCTGGGAGGGGGTTTTGGCACCGGGCTGTGTTTCGCTGAGGGAGGGATGAGGAGCAGGGGGGGAGCAGGGGAGTGTGGGGGCAGCTCTGCCAGCTCACACCACTGCAGTGTGTGCAGCAGCTATTTTTAGCCACAGGGCCAGCAGCTATATTTATCCAGAATGCCACAGGAGCCGAAAGTCTTCGGGGCAACTTCCGTGCTGCAGAAGAACACGATCTGGATGTCCTTTATACTGTCAACCTTCTCCACTCCCTACTCCCCTTCTCCAGGGGCCTTTGCTGCCTCCTCAGCCCTTCCCTGCTCCTCTTTATGTCACACTATCTCCACCATGGTGATGCTGAGCTCTTGTCCCTGCCCATGGTGGGGAGGTTGGAACTAGATGGTCTTTAAGGTCCCTTCCTACCCAAACCATTCTGAGATTCTGTGATCTTCCCTCCGTCCCTCTTGCACAGCCATCTCTGGGCTCCCTTTCCTCCTCCACTCATATCAAATACATGTTTTCTGTGTTTAAGTTGGACATCAGGAGGAATTTCCTCACAGAAAGGGTGATTAGACATTGGAACGGACTGCTCAGAGAGGTGGTGGATTCACCATTTCTGGACGTGTTTAAGGAGAGACTGGAAAGATTGAGTGCCATGGTCTGGTTGACATGGTGCTGTTTGGTCATAGGTTGGATTCGCTGATGTCAGAGGTCTGTTCCTAATTGATTCTGTGATTCTGTAATCTTCATTTCCCTCTCCAAGGGGTTGTTTCTTTGGGTGGAGTGGGCCATCCTCTGCTGCATTATTCACCCAGCCTGCAGACTTGTGAAGTTTAGAGCACAGCTCTTGGCTTGTAAAGCCTTTGGCTCCCTTCTCATGTGGGTGTGTACATGGGGGACTGTTACGTTCTGGTTACCGAAGTTCTTAGAAATGCCTCTGCCCAAATTAAGGTGCAAAGGAGACCATATGCCAGTGACAATATTGTGGGAGAGAGAGAGAGAAAGAAAGAAGTAGAAAATAGGTGGGGGGGACAGAAAGAGAGTGACAGGGACAGAATAAGGAAAATATCACCATCTGTGGAGCCCAACGATGTTCCATTGATCCTCTCCATCTGGTCATCTTGGTGGTGAAGGTCCCCCCGGAAGGCATAGAATCCAATGGGTTAATACATGCTCAGGCTAGGTAGGAAAACCCAGGCACCTCTCTGGGCGGGGGGAGTTTGCCATTGTCTCTTACAACAGACTCCAGGTTTGTCATACCACGTGCAGTCCTCTGGTGCAAGGCTTCAGGAATGACTCTGGGGGGCACTTTGGGGGGTCTTTGATGGATTATGTCACTGCCTCAGCTGCCTCTCACGTGAATGTCCTGTGGATGTGGCCTGTGGGGCTGGGGGTTCCACAGCTGGGCCAGTTTGTGTTAGGGAGGATGGGTGTTCCCTGCCTCTGACCAGAGGTTACACCCGAAACCTCCTGCCCCTCCTCATTTTGGGGGGAGTAAACCTGGCTTCTGTGGGCTGTGGTCCCCCCCACCCCAAACTCAGGGAAGAATCTCTGCTGTGTTTGCGTTTCTTGTGGATGCATTCTTCTCCTTCAGCTTCGTTTGTTTTTCCCTAGGCCTGAGATGGTTAAAGAATGGTTTTTCCCTTTATCTAATCTTAGTGGTTTAATTTATAGTCCAACGTCCCAGTCAGGTGTCTTCAGGGACGCTTCTTTTGTTGTAGCTTCTTTATACAGTTTTTGTTATAATAAGCAAAACTTTATATCAATGTTTGAGGCATGAACTATTTCAGTCTCTGACGGGGCCTAGGGCAGGTGGCAGGTGAAGTGCTCTGCGCTCGGGACACGGTGCTCGTCTGGCAGGAGCCATTCCCCGCCCGCGGCTCTCCCGCCCGGCAGTGCCGGCTCTGGAAGCTGGCTCAGCGCCGAGGAGCCCAGCTCCGCCCGCAGCTCCGCCCGGGGAGGCCGTGCGCTCCCCGGGAGGGCTCCTGCGCCGAGCTCCGCTCGCCATGGGCTCCCGCCTGTCCCTGGACGACTCCGTGCGGGTCGTGGTGGTCGGGGGCGGCTTCGGAGGGACGGCGGCCGCCAGCCTGCTCAAGTCCTGGGCCGTCCCCTTCGTCCTGGTGGACGTGAGAAATGCTTTCCATCACAACGTGGCCGCCCTCCGGGCCGCCGTGGAGAGCGGTAAGGGCTCGGGCAGCTCCCCTGTCCCACCGGGATCGGCGGAGGGACGCGGGGAGCGGCAGGGAACGGGGTGCTCGCACTGCCTCCTCCGCCCTGCGATGGTGAAAGACTTGATGTTTTCCATCTGGAAAACAAACACTTGGCTCTGGGAGGACGCACAGCCCGTCTGTGGTTAAGCTAATTGCACATCTGCTAGGAAAACTGAACAAAAACTGCTCAAACCATATCCCTCCTTCTCCCCTCCTTCTCCCCAACCCCCCCCACCCCCCCTTTTTTTTTTTTTTTTTAATTTCAAGGGTTTAGAAGGTGACTAAGCTAAAAGTAACAGCAGCTGGAAGGGGTGAGTCAATCACTTTCTGTACCTGGCCCTTGAAATGTGGAGCAGCTCAGCAGTGAAGCCCGGGATGATAAAACCCTGTCAGAGAGCTCCTCAGGCCTGTCTGGGCCCTCAGTTGGAGGCTGGGCCAATCCCATTACTCCAATCACTGGGGAATTTAGGGGCAAAATATCACATTCAAGTCTGGGAACAAGCATCAAAAGGATAGCAGAAGTTTGGTCTGAGAGGCAGATTACATGAAAAAAGCCTCTGACACCCAGCCTGAAATTGCCAGGACCACAGAAACAGTTATGGGCAAACCAGTACAGGAGATATGAGGAGCAGAGACAAAGCCACCTAGCCCAGGGTGTCACCTGATCTGAGGAAAAAGGTCCTGAAGCTCCTTGCTGGGCAGAGATAGCACACAGCAAAAGCCCAGCCCACAGTCCCAGATGCATGCCATGCTTTTGTTTGAGCAAGGACAACATGGTGGGGGTTAGAGAAGAAGGAGTTGTTAGCCTCCACAGAAGGAGAGCTCTCCCGTTGTCTCGTCTTCCCACAGGATTTGCCAAGAAGACTTTCATCTCCTACTCGGTCACCTTTGGGGACAGCTTCCGACAAGGCAAGGTCGTGGGCATAGACCCTGGGAGGCAACAAGTCTTGTTCAGTGATGGCAAGGTGGGTGTTGCAATGACCTGGCTGCCTTATGGGATCACCTGCTAGTGCAGGGAGTCAGCCTTCAGCAGGGTGCGTTCCATCCTCCTGAAGAACTTGGCATCTTTCCCTGCATGGCACCATCCCTTCCAGCCAAGCTAAGTGGCCTAGAGCTGTGCTGGGATGTGGATGTGCAGTAAATACCCAACCCCATCTCCTGCTCAGCTGAGCTTTTATTCTCAGACCTGGATTTAGAGCTCAACTATTAACCCCCAGAGCTCAGATCCTTATTTAACTGCAGGAAGAAACAAGAGCACAGCATCAATCACTCTTTCCAGCCAGAGCATCTCATCTCTTTTCAGGAGAGGGTAAGGAAGAGAAGTTAGTCTCTGTAACCAGCTGTGAGTGTCCAGCATAAATATCAGGTTATTCCCTGTAAATTTAGGGTAATTTCTTTAAAGCTCTCAACTCACCTGAATGGTGCTTCTCTCAGACCTTGAGGAACAATTACTTGGTGTCACTTGGACCAGGTCTCTTCCTAAAGTCACTTCCTGATAGCGACAAGTACTTTTCTGGTTACCAGCAAGGGATGGAGATGAGGAAATGAGTGACCAATACCTAGGAGGCAACCACTGTGTTCTAGGCTCCGTTTTAAAGTGTCTAATATCCCATTCTACCTTCTCCCCTCCCAGGAGCTTCACTACTCCCATCTCATTCTTGCAACAGGCAGTGATGGGCCATTCCCTGGGAAGTTCAACCAAGTCATTGACATGGAAAGTGCCATCCAGACCTATGAAGACATGGTTAAAGAGGTGAGGAATCAACTCCTATGAGGTGCTGTCTGCCTTTGTTCAGCCTCCCTGTCCCAGATACCACTGTGGCTATCTGGAGCCAGCTGTGTCTAAGAGAAAGGGACCATGAGAGACCATGGTGTGCAGGGGGAGCAGCCAGGACAAGGAGCTCATCATGGCTTCTCTAGCATAAGGGGAAACCTAAATTACTCAACAGTGTTACAGGGTAGGCAGGAAGAATGCAAAGGGCACTCCTTTCTTGTTTCCTCTTAATGAACTAAGAGGATTATTGCTGTTGGGCTTGTGCTATGTGTGAGAACAGTCTATGGTGTGACTGAAGGTATTCTGGCTTCCTGCAATTTGCAGTTCCCTTGTAACACAAATTTTCTCTTGAAGATTGAGAAATCTCAGCGCATTCTGGTAGTGGGAGGTGGTGCTGCTGGAGTGGAGATGGCTGCCGAGATCAAAACAGAGTACCCAGACAAAGAGGTAGGGGCATCTTCATCACAATTAACTTCATCCTGGTTTCTGAGACTGTTCTGTGATGGTGCTGCTGGAGGTACCTGAGATGACTGCACATCCAGTTACTGAGCCTGTAGCCAGCCACAGCAAGGACTGTGGTACTAGGTGCCCCTTCCTGGCTTGTTCTTGCAGGCATCAATCAGGGTGGAGAGAGGCCAGCTATAGTTGTTCCCACCTTGCATGCAGTGTGTCTTGTTCTGTTTCTGTGCCCCCATTTGCTGTTTTGTCCCCAACAGGTCATCCTCATTCACTCAAAAACTGCACTGGCTGATGTGGAGCTGCTAGCCAGTGTCCGTCAGGAGGTGAAAGAGATTCTCCTCAGGAAAGGAGTCCGGCTGCTGTTAAGTACGTCCTTAGCAATACCTCTGAAGACCTACAAGCTGCTCTTCCTTTAGCCAAAGGATCTCCTAATGTCCTCTGACTTTTTCGGTTACACATGGCTCCCTTGAATTCCTGTTTCTCTGGGTTAGCTGGAAACCACAGCCTAGCAAAGGTTTGTGACCCAGGGCTCTCTGTTGCAACAGGTGAAAAGGTCAGTGACGTGGAGAACCTCAGACCAAACCAGTTCCAGAAAGACATGGTAGTAAGGACAGAGAAGGGCACTGAGGTGGTTGTTGACATGGTGGTGCTGTGCACCGGGATAAAGATTAACTCTTCTGCATATGCTGCTGCATTTGGTAAGTGAAAAAACCCAAACCACTGGGTGGGGAGAAGCAGCACAGTTCTTCAGTGTCTGGTGCTTGAGGGGTGTGAGGTGGGGAATGAACTGTGTAGAGCCTGCGGGGGTGATTCTACTGAAATATCAAAGGATGATGCATTGCACGAGACTGCAGTGATTAACTACAGCAAGGCAAAAAGCTGACACATAGAAAAGAGGGTGAAAAACAACCCCTCACTTTGTGTCAATTAAATCAGCAGCATTTTGGGGTCTTGGGCCACACCAAACAACACAAAGCTGCTTCTAAAAACCTGCTGTTTGGCAAAACAGGTGACAAAATGGCAAGTAATGGTGCTTTGAAAGTTAACAAGCACCTCCAGCTGGAAGGCTATGAGAACATCTATGCCATTGGCGACTGTGCAGATCTCAAAGAGCCCAAGATGGCCTACCATGCTGGGCTCCACGCCAACATCGTGGTGACAAATATCATCAACAGCCTGACACAGAAGCCTCTTAAAACCTACAAGCCAGGTAAGGTCAGCTCCTAGCACCTGGCCTTAGGTGTTGGGCTGCTTTTCTGCAAGGAACAGCTGTCTAACTTGCACGGGACTCTGAACTCACTGAATGCACTGTGAAGGAACTCACAATTGGAGTTGATTATGTCAGCTATAGCTCAGGCCTCATTTTAGTCCTTGAAAAAGACACAGTGTAGATATTAATTACTGTGTCAGTCTACCACACAATGTGTCCTTTCTTCACTAATGTCTTGATAAATCTACTGGTGGGAGTCTGCTATTCCTCAAACTTATTTTCTTTTCTTAAAATTGCTCACTGTCCAGTTAAATCCCAGGAATAAGATGACTTCCCATTTCCTTTTTTCTCCCCTTACACTAAAACAAACACAAACTGAACAATCTGGTCTCAAAAATCTAGTTGGGTAATGAGTCTTCTTGTTCATGAACACTGATGTAAACACTTACCAGAACTCTGCTGAGAGTTGTTCCATGTGGATGCAGGGGAGCTGGACAACAGTTGCTTGACTTACACCTCTACATCTTCTTTGCAGGGTCACTAACCTTCCTGCTTTCCATGGGCAGGAATGATGGTGTAGGCCAGGTGAATGGTTGCTATGTGGGACATCTCCTGGTGACCATTGCCAAGAGCCGGGATCTGTTCATCTCCAAGAGCTGGAAGACGATGGGACAGACAATGCCCTCTTAAGAGGGCACCAGTAACAATCCAGCAAGGAGTACAGCAACTGGAAGAGGGTGAGGGTGCACTTCTATTGCTTCTACTGACTGATATTGTCCTCTGCAGCACCTCCTCAAGCCACCCGTCACCGTACCACAAAAAAGGGGTGCCTGCCTTGCTGTAAAGGGGAAGGAGGCACTTCCCAAATGAACTGCACAGAAGTTCCCATGATAAAAAACAGAGAAGAAATGTTTCTTTTACTCCCCCCGCTGAGAGAGCTCTGAGCAAGAAGTTTGGCTTACCTTGATTTGTAACAATAAACACTGTGGCTTTCAGAATCTCTGTGGTTTGTTTGTTAATGTTGTTTTGGTTTTTTTCCCTGGCTTTCTCTATTCTTGCTCCTCTAAGAAGGACCTGCTTCTTACAGATCTGGCATCTGCTCTGCAGCTTGCAGGGCAAATGGCTCACAGTGCTGCCAGGGTAATGCCTGTCTAAAACCTGGAAGGGGATAGGGTAGGCCTGGAATTCAACAGAATATAATGCATCTTTGTGTTAAAATCTCCTCAGCAGCTTTAATTGTGTCACTTATAGCACTAAACTTCAGTCAGAAAAGCTGTTGGTTGTGATACAGCAAGCACTTATTTAAAGATGCTGCTGCTTTTTTTTTTTCTTTCTTTTCTTTTTTTTTTTCTTTTTAGGGTGCGAAATTCCCAGAGCAAAATGAGGGTTTATAATAATAACCACACTTGACACATATTTTTCTTTTTTTCTTATAAAACAAACAAAAATCACCATGAAATATTCTCAGTAATTACAGCGGTTATTGTGAGTTAAAAGCAAAACAGAAGCTCCTCATGCATTACTTCTAAAGCCCTTTTCCCCTGTCTGTGGGCTGAAGGCAGAAGTTTACCATCTACCCTCAAGGGAGGGGAAAAGGGAGCAGAACATTTATAAGAGCTTTCTTTAAAGTGGTATGTGTGTGTGTGTGTGTGTGTGTGTGAAGAAATCATCACTACAAATCTAAAATGAGGTTATTCTTTAAAAACTTCTAAACTAAAGCAACAAGGGACACTAAACTCCTGAAGACAGATGGTAACTCAATTGCTTAAGGTGATAAAAATGGCATGAAGAAATTGGACTAAACCCCTCTCACCTCTAATCACAGCTCTCCATCAAGTCACAACACATCACACTACTACCACACCCCCTCCTCGTCACATTGAAAAAATAAAACCCGCCTCTAATGCTTTTAATGCTACTCAAGTTTGTTGAAAAATAAAGTTTCATTTGGCTGCCATTGCTACTTAGTGTCTAGCTTGGCCATTTCTTGCACGTAGATACCAATGCTTTCACTGTCGAAGAGCAGAAAGTAAATGTTCTTCAAGGACGAAGAGCTGGTGCCGTCGAAATGGGTGGAAATAGCTCTGAGGGTCACCTGGGCTGCCGTCTGTTTTGGGAAGCAGTTTCTGTGTGGTCAGGGAAGAAAAGAGAGCAGGTGAGTGTTGAGCAGCGATGCTGAGAGGAACCAGCCAGAACTAGTCCAGCCACAGGCTGCTAAGATAGTGCCAGTTGCAGTTTGGCAAACCCCAAGGTTTTGATAGCAATATTCACCTGCTGCTGAATTAAGTTTCCTTGCTGGCATAGCTGCTGTTTTCATCTGCTGCTACTTCTTATGACCACATAACTTTTTTTTTAATGCTTGCCCTTAGAATTAAACTTTTCCATGCCATCCTGGGCAGGCTAAAAATTTCAAAGAATGATTATTTTTTTAGCTGAAAACTGAAAAAAAAACCAAACCCAAAACATTACCTACTTAGCTGACTTGCTCACTCTGTCATTAAAATACTTTGCTTGGGATTCCTGTGAAAATAATTGAAATTACAACTCCAAGCCAAATTAAGGTCAAGATGCATTCATTCACTCCTCTTGATGGTAATATTCTCTAACCTACAATCATATTTATATTGTAAACCATCAAAAAGATCTGGCACAACTGAGGTATCCCATCTATTGCAATGTTACATTAGTTACATAATTCCTAAGATGGCTCAGAGGAAAATGAAAATTCACAGAACTGATACAGTATAGTTCTTTATCTACTCACAAACCCAGCGTTTCCTGTGCAGACATGTAGGTAGCATAAAATGAGAGCAAAACCAGGAAGTCCTATTTGAAAAACTGCATTTTTTCAGAAAATTTTGAGGTCCTATGATAAATGAAGCGTAAACCAGCAGCACCCGGTAAGACTTACTCTCTTTTTCTGTTAGGAGGAGTAATTGTAAGAGCAACAGAGAGTGAAATGGAACAATGCAGCAGAAGAATCTGCACTAAGACTAATGGTCCAAGAATGGATTATTCTAGTTCTATGGTCTTAGAAGACATGAAGTCTAGAAACTTTTTCTATTGGCATTAAAAGCTACATTTCATTCTTGAAAGTTGCACTTTATATTAAAGATTGTTAAAACAATTTATCACATTTTGCTTTGAATGAAAACCATAAACAAAAACATCTGTATATTAAAAAATTGACTAAAAATTGCACTGTCCCTCTATTTATTCTTTTGTCCTGACCCATAAAAATATTATTTTGCTTTGCAGAGTGTGTAAAAATGGCACTTTCACCTCCCATGTATTCGGTGATATGTGGTGATTTCACTGATCAAATGCAGTTTTACTTTCATTTTATTCACTGTCAGGCCAACACAACTGGACTGTACTCTGTACTCTACTCTTTGGGCACTACTACCAAAATCAGTATATACATTTCAAATTATTTATAAGCATGTGAACTCTAACACAAAATAACAACTTCTGCAGTCAGCAGGGCTTGTGTAAGATTTCTTGTCATCAGAGACCAACAAACTGTTGATTTAAAAAGAAATCGAAAAGAAAAAGAAAAAGAAAAAGATTTCAGGTTTCTTAATCAAGCACATTCTGCTTGCTAGTTATGGAGAAAGAAATGTGTAGCTTCACACTTGGTTTAATAATTTTCCCTTTTGAAAGCAGAACTACATTTGAGAAACACTGATTTTCTTCTGAAAGAAAAGTTTTGTGTGACAAGTCTTTTAAATATCTATTCTCAGGAGGGCTTAAGTGAACACCCCACATCCATGTAGCTCAGGTGGCATCGCTGTTACCTGCCTTCAGTATTATGCTGGTATAATCTTATTAGTACAAATGCAGGTTTAATAGGACTCCCCACAGCAAAATGAAGGGACACAAAACCCAAGGTGGTGCAGAGGAATGAAAATGACTGCCTAGCAGTAGACAACACAGCAAGACCACTCAACTCTCCTGTGGATTGGCTAATTTCTCTTTATAAAGGCTCTCTGGCAGTTTCATGCAAACACTGCACTTCAGGCTGGATTCCTCTGGAGCAGCACAGTGTCAGATGGCAGCAGCAGAGGCAGAGTCACAGAGCAAGGGGCACCTCCCTGTCACAGCAGCAGCTCTGACAGCCAATTTCACCTCTGCTACCCAACACAGGGAGTCCTACCTGCCGCTGGGAAACGGGGGGAAAGCCACAGACTTCAACTTCTTGTCTTCTGCAGCTGTTAAGCAGTTCTTGACAGTCTCCTCGAGCTGCTCTTCACACTTGTCTGATCCCCACTGTGGGATGTGACAGTGGATGACAAACTTTGCTGCTAGGCCGCTAGACTGAGTAAGTGCAGCTAACACAAATGAAAATATAACATTAGTTTGGAACAGAAACCACCCTGCAATGACCTCCCAACCCAATGTACCTTGTTAATTACATTTCCTCTCCAAAGGAATACATTTGGAATTAAAATACACCACAATGGCTCGCTTGCAATCATAACCTGTCTCATCATTCCTTTTGTGATCAATCATTATCCCTTTGGAGACCAAAGAACCCAGGGCTCATTTGGTTAGCACACAGCTACTCAATAATGGTTTCTAGCTCTCTCATTCAGCACAGCCTCTGGGTTTGTTTTATGCAAAGTACGAAAACCTCACCCTGAGCACAGTATCAGTAATCCCCACAGACATTTCTGCAGTGCTGTCACAGAGTGCTTTTCACAAATATCCTGCATCATCATCATTACAGTTCCAGAGTGTTGGGGAGTAATATTTAGACTCACATCAGAGCTCGGTAATTTCAGACAAGGACGTGAAAATCAAATTTGTCCCCACCAGTTATGCTCAATCAGGAATCTCAGATTAATTTTTCAGAAAGCCTAATATTTTCCAGGACCTGCAGAGTCCACAGCATGGCATCAGTTTGCTTTTGTTGCAATTGTCACCATCAGCACCAATGGAAGTCTAGGTCTTGGTAATCTCAGGTTAAAAACTCTGAAATTAGCTGTGCAGGAAGGAATTAGCCCATGGATGAAAAAGCTGGATATATTCACTTGTTCGACATCACAGAGGAATTCTGTTGCAGGCACAGAGGAGATCTGTGCTACTTAAATTTTAACCAGCTGTCTTAATAGCATAAAAGGAGTCTATCTTCTAGTTGGGGAGTGATGTTGACAGAGAAAAGTAGTTTACTTTGACTTTATGGCATATAAATTTGATTTGATATGAAAGTGAAGCAGATTATCTTGTGTAAAAATTTCCCTATTATTTCAGGTTATAAAACTATAAAACTCAATTAGGCAATTTCCAAAACTAGACTATTTAAAGCATTTATTTTCTTGGGTATAGAGATACTAAGCCAAATAAGGCATATTGTAACTTTTCTCCATCTGTCTTCCAGACACCTTCAATTGGTTTAATCTGTCCACAAAGGAAAGCACAATCTCAGGTCCCAAGCTATTCCCTGCTACAAATGTGTTAACCCTTGAAGGGAGCTCTCCTAATAAAGTAGCTGTAGTGCCTGAGCAATTGCTCTTCCAAAAAGCGTGCCAGTTCTGCAGATCATATCACATCTTCATTTGTGCTCAGAGTAAGGTAATTATTTGGGTTATATACTGTTAATCAAATATGCATAAAGAGGAATAATTTATAAAGTATCACTAAGTTTTCTTATGCCTCATATGTTAGGCTGAGAACTGTTTCTGATTCTCACTAAGGCTGCAGTACAATCAGGGTAGGAAAGATGGCACAAGATTTCCTTAATTTTTGGACTCCCATGGACAGAAATTGCCTAAGACAAATTGATCAGTCTAAAGACGGAATGTGCACAGCACACAGGTATCCTATTGTTTCTTTTTTTCCCTCTCAGCAGGCTGCCCATATCAGCAACAGCTTTGAAGAAACATTTACATCACGTAAACAATGACACATAATATCAGTAACAGATCAGAATGTCCAGAGAAAAGAACATATAAGATAAGCCATGTCCAAAAGACTGCAGAGTATCCTTTTTACCTTCAGCAACTTCTAAAGGTCCTTGAGATTTGCGAAGCTCTTTCACTGTTTCCAAGAACTCTTTCCCTCCAGCCTTTTCCAGTGCCTTGCCTGCAAGGACACAGAGCAAAAGGCCTTGGCTTCAGAGTATCATTGTGGATAAACAAGTCCACATTATTTAAAAGAACACTGTACACACACTATTCTGTCTCCTTCTATCAGCAGCAGCTGATGTTTGTGTTCACTACTCTGCCTAGACACAGATAAAGTTTACTTTTCACGATTTTGAAGAGCCCTGTATGCTATTACTGGAAATTGCTTTAATATAAATATCTGTAAGAATGCTATTTACTCTGACTTATGGCTAAAATAGCGTGGAGTGGGATTTTCAGGACTCAGATTTTCAGCCTCCAAAATGGACTCAACATACAAACCCTACTACTTGCTGAAACAAACACAGCTGGGATGCCAGTGAAGGTCTTGATGACTAAAAAACAATGATCCAAAAGCCTACTACTAGATTCTGTGCTCCCTATGCAACTGACTGAATAGCTTTTTACCTCCCTCCTGCTTAAATTTCCATATTTGTATAATCATATTTCCTTATTTCACATGAGCAGTATAAGGCTCTGTACATGAGTATTTCTAAATTATGTAATATCCTACAATGAAAGTCATAGTTAGAAGTGCTATTAATATATAATTTTGCAATGTAATTTTCAGATGCAAATGTAAAAATAAGCCAATAAACACCTCAATAATAATTATTTACACCTTTGCTGCTCATGTGTTTCAACAAATTATCTGTGTTGTGCTTGTCATTAAGAAAAAGATAAATTAGTGATTAGCCTGTTATACCTAGTCAGATGCAGCCTGATTTTCAGAAGCTGTAACTGATATTTTATGCCCTGGGGCAGATTCAGGTGAAACAGGATGGGATCTCAGCAGGCAGCCAGTAGACCAGCTACTCTTCCAGCTCTAGATGTGTTTTTTCTGCATGAATAGAGCCTCACCTATTTCCTCCTTGAGGTCTATTTCAGCAGTTGTAGGGTGAACGATGCCTTCTACTTTCATGGAGCCAATATGGCTGATGTCACTCTGTGTCAGAGAAAGCTAAAAAATAATGAGGGGGGAGGGAAAAATAAGTAGTAATCTGAGTGCAAAACCATTTTCATACCAAAAAGCTGAAGTGAAAGAAGGCTGGATTCAGTCTTTCAGAGAACAGTTATTTTATTCTGTTCAGTATATGTGATTCTGACTTTTAGATTTTAATTAATTAATTTGCACACCACTCAGATTATTTGGTAATATGCCCACAACTTGGGAGCTTGCTCCAGAGGAAGTTATTGCTAGAAAACTAATGTTCTAACATCAAGATTTGAAGAAAAAAGCGCTGATTTTGGAAATGCTTTGGTTTAAGAGAAAAGCATCCTTCCCTTCATGCTAAGCCCCAGTCTGTTATTGCTCTCTATTACCTTTTGTCCTGGCACAAGGCTCTTGGAGGACAAGATAGTGAAACCATCCCCAGGCCCATCTTCAGTTGTTGAATTTGAAGCTCCTTCTTTTTCACTGTCCTTTTGTTTGTTCTATTTGATGGGAGGAAAAAAAAGCAGGACTTCTCAAGGGAAACAAAATAATCAACATCTAGCATTATTCAATAATGGAGAGATTTAATAATACACTACAAATCTTATCTTTTCAGATCAATATATTACTCACAGCCTTGTAATCCCCTAAGATTATGTAACAACAGAGGTCTGCACTGTTTATATAATGCTAAATCAGTGGTTCATCTGAGGCATTACATACATTTGTAGTCACATTCAGAGGCAGGGCACCCACACCCATCTGTAGATTTACTGACAATTAAGGTTGTATTTATATGGGTGGGCATGTGTTAGTTTATTTTTGTTGCTAACAGAGCAGAACCTCATATTAACTCAAACTTAGTCACTTAGTAACCCAGTCAAATGCTCCAATTTGAAGAAAAAACAACTTTGTCATCTGAAAAACAAATGTTTAAGTCTCATTTATTAAATGAGAAAGCCTTCTTATGGCTTACCTCCAGGAGCAGCAAACCTACCAGTCCCAGAGGGCTGCAGGAGCATCTCCTCACATCTCTCAATATTTGCTTTAAGGTATGTCAAGATGCTACCACCTCCTAACGAGTCCAAACTCTGCATGTGCACAATTCAAAGTAAGGTGGTAGCTGAGACAAATACACAGAGACATCCCATTAAGCAACTCTGTTTTCTTTTTAAAGGCTGTTTCTGCATATTCTCAGCTACGGAACTGTATCAAAACTTCGAGGCCTCCAGAAAAATGTGCTTAATCTAAGTTTTAAAAGTTTAAGTCAAATAATATCATTTAACCCTACCCAATCAAAAACTCAGCAGTGTTTCAAGGTGCATGCTCTGAAATGACAAACCAAGAGCACTGATCTGGGTTACTGCTTTACCAAATTAATCCATTTTTGGATAGTGATAGAGGATGGGCAACCCTAAGGGAAAGTGCAGTGGTCAAGTTCTGATTGATTAATTCTTCTTTTAAAAATCACTAACAACAGCACAGCTAAGAACACATGAAACAAAGAGCTTGTCGCAATGACATTGACGTTCCATGTCAGGACAAGTTCTCTGGACAGTGAAAAATCTTTAACAGCAACCCAGTAACTGGTACAAGGCTGAAGGCATGACATCTCTCTAGTAGAAAATGTTTTAGAACACAGCTTCCTTTATTTTAAAAGCAAGGGTTCACTGCCACAGAGTTAGTGTGGAGGTAAGAGATTCTACACAATTATCAAGAAAATATTGCAGAGGGTGACACGGAATCTGTACCTTTTTGGACGTCCGGGCCTTGGTAGACTTTGCCTTCTTCCCACTCTTTTTGTTTACCATGGATTTCCTCCCCTTCTTCTCAGGAGCAGGGGAAAGGATGGTCTCAGATTTGCCTTTGGCACCCCGCTTCTTGGCTAGAAGCTCAGGCTGAATCCTGGGCAGGACACCTCCACTTGCAATAGTCACACCTTTGAGCAACTGCAAGGAGAAGCAGCGTATGGAAGCATATTACAGATCCTCTTAGTCTGCATCACCAAAAAACTATGAGAGAAACAATCCACAGTAACAAGGAACTTGGCAGGTGACAGCAAAGTCAGCCAGCATATCCTGGAGAATTCTGTTGCTGTACAATCCCTCTTCCAGTGCCAGTCTTAGTGCAAACCTGTCCTTGGTGATTCACAAGCAGTAAATAAGGGTAAAAAAGAAGACTCTCTGTGGGCTACTTAAAAAAAGGACTGCACCACAGCCCTGCTCAGAGGAGGACTGGATGCAGATCCCTTTGGCAGGGAAACAGATGCAGTCAAAGCAAGGAAAAACTCCAAGGATTTGGTTTGCAGAGGGAAACAACAGGAATGGGCTGTGATACCATGTAGAGGACAAAGTGTGGCTAATTCCTAAGAGACAACACTGGATCTAGATCCCAGTTCATAGGTCACTGACCAGAACCACAGAGCTGGGAAAAGGCTGGTAGTGTTAGCATACTTTTCCTTCTCTTCTGGCCTGTTTTGAATTTTAACTCCACTTGACTGGAAACAGAGCCACATGACTTCACGGGCACCATATTTTCATTATTTAAAGCAGTCATATTAAGTGCAGGAGTATTCAAAGTGTGAATGACATCATCCATCTTCATACAGAGGAGAGACTCTGATGCTGACTGAACCTTTTCCGCACCCCTGAATAGTACAATCTGCAGCCCATGCTGTGATCTCTGTCCTCACTCAACAAGTCTAGCAGAAGTGATCCCACAAGTGATCCCAAGAGTCAGAGCACTGAAAACCACAGTTTGGGCAAACAGACAGGAAGACAGCAATAGCAGAGAGCGAGCCAGATCCCTACCCAACATGGACCTCACAGCCAGTGTAATAGAAAACACACATATCTACAGCTGTTGGGAAAAGGTCTTGCACATTTTCTTTAAGTATTGAATGTCCCTGAGGAAAAAGTGAAGCATCAAGTCTACTTGCTTCAACAGGACTCATAGGCTAAGAAGAACCCAAATTTATGTCCGTAAGATTTAAGATGAAGTATCTCAGAACCTTTCTTTTTGTTTGCTTTTATTTAAGATGGCACTAACCTTCTGGTCCAGTAACTACAATCTCGTTCATGTCTCAGACTAAGCTGTTTCTAACCTTCCCTGGTAGCAGCTTCACTCAAGCCATAACACATAACTCCTACATGAAAATGTAAACAGGCACCTGATTCAGTTCCTCATCATTTGCAACTGCCAGGAGGATGTGTCTGGGGGCAATCCTTCCTTTCTTGTTGTCCCGTGCCGCGTTTCCTGCCAACTCCAGGATTTCGGCTGTAACACATCAAGATAAAAATGAGTAACAAAACTGCAGCTTAGATACATGCTGCATACACATTTTTACACTGCTTCTTAATATCCATTTACCTTTTCAGGGACATTTCCAGATTTAAAGGGTTCTTGCTACAGAAAGGCAGAAACCAAACCCCACTCAATGTATTTGTAAATTTAGATAAATCAATTTGTCCTTCCTAATTCCCTAAAGGATATCTAGGAGAAAATATGCTAAGCTTGGTTCACATAATTTCTTTTAAGAGCCGCAAGTCAGAAATCTCTTTCAAAAAGGCAAAAAAACCACCTAAAAAAAGGTACATCAGCAGTCCAAAATTTATCAGCAGCCTGTGACAACAGAACAGTCAAGCATGCAGTGAAACACCCAACCTGAAACAGACAGCTCTGATAAACAGCAAAGATTCTCAGGACAAGGGAAGATGAAGACTGAGGTGCATTTGAAGAAATACTTGGACAGCCAACACACCTGCCAGGCACTGCTGGAATTCTGCATTAAAGGGCACTGAAAATCTGTGAGAAGCTTCATTTCAGAACAAGATATGACAGGTTTGACTCAGATGCAAGCAGAGACAATGTGAGAGCTTCAATGCATGAAATATTGATAGAAGGGTCCTTCTTCATCTCTGGGAACAGGAGGTCACTTCAAAGGTAATTTCTCTAAATTACCAGTAACATTTATACTGTAACCAAAGTCACTGAGGTTTTCCTAATAATTACAGAAATACAGACACATCTTCCCAAGTTTATTTGGACTGTAGCAATCAGTATAATTCATTAGCTTACGTAGTTTGGCCACTACTCAGAAGTTATTTCTCATATAAGAACTCTACTGAAACACTGAGAAGGAAGGAGAAGGGATTTTTTTTTCTCCAAATAATCATAAAAATCATATTCATACTTTATTTCAGTATACAGTGTCCCTGTCATCTGGTTTTTGGGTTTGTGTTTGCACAATATGGAATATGAAAATTACAGCCAATCAGTATTATCCTATTGAAAACTTATTGATGTCTTAATGACATCCTACTCCTTTACATCAACTACACAAAGAACAATAACTATGATAAAAAGAACAACTTTCATGAAAAATCTAGTGGAAACGTACATAATGTTCGGCTAAAACCCAAATGATTTCAACATGAGGCTTAGCTCTGGCTCATGGGAAAAATACAAGCTTTCAATTCCACTCAGAACAACAAAATTATAAACTTGTCTTCCAGTATTCACTACTACACAGCATACATATTTAACTGAATGTTGGAAATACAAATGCCTTTTTTTAAAATTTACATGCATATTCACAGTGAATTGTAAAAGTTAGGGCAGGAACCTCTCAGCGCTAGCATTTCCTAGTCTGTCCTGGATTTTAAAGGAGGAAACTGAAAAGAGATCCCGCATGATCCAGCTATTTTCACCCCCATGGGCCTGGAAGTGTCAGACCCTCTCCCAGACCTCTGCCAGTGGAGCTAACGCAGCAGCAGACAGAAGGAAGAGATTCCATCCATTGTGCAGACCAGCAGAGAGCAAGAAAAGGGACCCAGGCTCCTCCAGTGGGTTTTGCAGATGTGTGCTGACAGCAGAGGAAAATTGCATCAGGGGGAAAAAAAATCCAGAAAACAACACATACTTACCTGTGTGGGAACTGAAGTTCTTTCAGGTGTGCCAACAACAGGCACATCCTGCTACCTGTGTGCTCACCCCACTGCCCCAGGTTTGGGTCCTTTGGCCAGCAGCATCCTGATGGTGCACTCTTAGTCCTCTGCCTAATGTTAAGAGCAAAAAAGGCAGAACACTCAAATGCCAGCCATCCATCCCAGGACACCGGGAAGAAGGGAATCCAAGGCAGAGGTGACGTATGGCAGATTGTGGAATATGTATATAATTTACCAAAGGATGCCAAACATTTGCATAGGTAAATAATTGCCTTGCCTCCTTTTAATGAAGGTTTCTATGCATATTTTTTCTAAGGGTGGAGGCAGGGACTCATAATATTAAGAATATAAAATGGCATTTACAAAATACAATATCAAAACTGGAAGCTTCAGTTATCACATCCTCTGCTACAATAACAGATCCCTAAAGAAACTGCCTTACATTTCATGTAGAAACATCTTAACATCTGAGGTTACCTAAATTCTAAGAAGACTAGTCTGAGTATATAGGTCCTGTAATAAAGTCCTGTGCCATAACAAGCTCTCTTGGAACTGGGCATCTTGATATTCTCAGCCATAAGTTGGGTTTACTTTCCGCGCTCTCAGCACCAGGCATTAAGAATTACATTGACATCTCAAATAATATTGCTTCCTGCAAAAGTCAAAATCCACAAAGATGCCTCCACATCAGAAGTTTAAATTCAGACATCTTCAGAAAAACATAACTCTCTTCCAGCAGACACAAGCAGCAGCCGTGCTATGACCTGAATGGGATTACATCTTGTCATCCTGTGACATACAGGGAAAAAGAGGTTTCTTTAGCTGATGGATCAGCAGATTTGAAATGTCTGGGAACTAAAGCATCCTAGCCAAGCCAAAGGTATTTGTTCAGCTGAGCTTTTGTGAAAATGGACTGCTAAGAAAGGTCTATGAGAATTACTGATAGCAAATTGAAAAGATTTTATACGGGTTATCTTGTTTTCCACCTCCCCTTTAGGATAAGTTGTGTCAGCTCCTTTTACACTACCACACAGAAATCTAACAGTAATACTTTTACTCTACAAAAATGTATTGGATGATGGAGTCCTTGGTCCTCCATTTGCAGGTGAAAGCTATCTGCTGGATTTGTCTCTGCATGGCAGATGAGCACAACAGGCAGAAGAGTATTCCAGGTGATCCCTGTGAAGGAGGAAGCCTTTGCTGGTGTTGTATTCTACCCTAATTTAGAGAGGATGGCTTTCCATCGAGACCTTCCATGAGTTCCTCTGACCAGCACACCACTCACATGACTTGTGTTGATGACTTCCTCATCGACAGGCATCTGTATTCTCCGCCTACTTTTTGGGAAGATGCCCTGTAGGACATATGCAGTTGATGTTTGATTTAGGTAGTTGTGACTGCAGTCAGCCCTATGCATGCTCAGAGCATGAGTCTGTTGCAAAATCCATCAATCCCATGGGACTCATGCCAATTTTTCACAGAATTTGAACTCTGAAGCCAGTGGAACTCAACCTTGTTTCAGCAAACACAACCTTCTGGATAGAAATTAAGCTGCAGTTTAACAATATGATTTTCAAGCCTAAAATGTAAAACAGCATAGAGAGATTAAAAAGAAAGGTTTAGAACAGTGATGAGATCTTCACATTAGTTGATCAGTTGAGGTAAAAGTACCTCTTCCTCAGATACACTATGGTGATTGCTGGCATTTTAATGATGGGGTTGATAAGGCAAAGTGCAGATTTGGGTTTGATAATGGCTGTGAGGTGCTGCCACAATCGATCTTGCTTACAAAGGAAAAAAACAGGGATCTAGTATCTTGTGACACAGAACACATACCAAAGCCAAACAGCAGTCTGAACTACATAAACTGGGAGTAAGGATGTGTATATATATATATATATATATGTATATACTCCAGATGTATAGGCACCATCTGGATGATGCCAGTCAAGAGGCTCAGTGCTCTGGGGCAACACAAATATAGGCCAACAACAGACCATGCAGGGCTGGTCACTCACAGAGATGTGCTGGTCCATGCCAGGCCCTGGAGGAATGCAGGCAGTCAGGTGGTTCTGGTCCTGTTTGACCCTTCCAGCCTCATTCACCTTGCCCCCATCCCAGCCATGACTTGCTTTCCCAGCTCCACAGCTCAATCTCCTTTCCCTGGCAATCCACACCGAGACTACTACCTCAGCTGCCTTTCCTGGACAGTCACCATTTCTCCTGTCTACTCAGGCTCAGTATTCCTGCCCAGGTCCTTCATTACCAGCATCCCCTCCATCCAATCCTTGGCCTATTTCCTATTTTTTCAACTTACTCTCCAGCTTCCTGGCAGAATATTTGGACACTCCTTGCCATTTATTTGCCTACTGGCCATCAATTCAGTTCTCCCCACTAGCCAGATCTGTCCCTGGCTCTAACATCAATATTCTCCCATAACCACTGTCTCCCCCCAATATTATGATCTGGGAGCTGAGAGAGGCTGGAACATATTCAGTGAGGACCACGTCTTCAGACATTTTATCTGTTAAAATCAAAGAAGTCTCCGCTAAGCATGAGCAACCTGTGTTTTATCAAAGTTAGAGCCTGGCCAAAGAGAGCAGATTTCCCTGAGGTGAGAGAGACCACCCTTCCCCTTTCGTAAAGCATCAAATCTCTGCTAAAACACAGAGAAGCACTCAGGGCTTTAGAGGAGAAGTTCTCATGAACGTTTTGACATAACACAAAAAATACATTCGACCTGCTTCTGTGAAACAGCTAAAAAGTCATAGTCTCTTACTGCCACCCTCCCAGATTTAGCCTGAAGCAGTTCCCCTGCATGCAGCCTTTCATCCCGAGGAACCACCATTTCACAGCTGCAAGTCCAGGAGAAAAAAAATGGCATTTGTAATACAAAGATCAGATAATGTTAAGAAAACTTACCAGTTTGACATATAATGCCCCCTTTGACAACATCCTTGGAAAAACCTATTTTGTTTCTGCAGGCTTCCCAAAACCATTTATTCACACGTAATATTAGGAATAACTAGATCAGCAGGGTTAGATGTTGCAACACTGTTTTTTTGACTGAACTCTCCACCTTTGTAATATTTCCAAACAAAACCCTGGACAAAGCACAAGAGCTTTGGTTTGGAAAGAACACAATCCACCAGCAATAGATGTTTGCTCAGAAACATTACTCCATTCTATCACAATACATACAGGAGTTCTCTGCTGAACCAAGCAGCTGAAAATAGCATTCCCTTAAAATTTATGTGGACTCCCAGCCTACACCTCTAGCAATCTTCTTGCCTGGTTGACTACACATTCTTTTTTTTTCTAAAGCAAAGTGTAGGCCCACACATAATCCACTCATTTCAGATTAATGATTTAAATTAAACTGCACTTACTACTCAGGAGCAGAGCCAAGACATACATTGTTCTAGTTCAGGTAATAGGCAAACAGTGCTGACCACAATTCAGTCTGAACCACAGAAATGTTGCACATACCAGATGTGCTGCTGACAATTTATTACTGCACCTTGTAATAATTGCCACAGCTCAGAACAAGCATCTCCAAATGTTTATCCTAGAAATATCTCCCTGTGGAGTAGGAAAAGTAAAAAAGTATTTCTCTCCAGACAGAAGGTCAGCAGAGTCACAATGCAGCGCATTATGTTATAAAAGTTACTGTGATTTCTCCAACACAAGCAATACTTTGTCACTCCAGCTCCAGAAGTAGCCTCAGGGAAGAAAAAAATTGATTCTCATCCTGGAATATACCGCCACAAACGTGGAAATTTCTGCAATGTGCTATTAGGTTTCATCATAAATTCAATTTTAGTAGTGAGATTGTGAAATTAGTGAAATTTAGTAGTGAGATTTCAGATTTTCTCCATACCTTTGAAAGAAAATAATGCTTTTTTTTGGCTGGTAGTGAGAACAAGCTTCATGTGTGAAAAAGAGAGTGGAGTTTACATAAAACCTGTTGCATGGACAACCAGGCTCCATGCAAGCTTCTTCATGCCACTTTGGCAATAAACTACACTCCTGAAACACAACTCGCTCAACTAATTCCATCCAGGCTGTGACTCCTCACAGATTCTCTAATGCACCTCAGTCTTGATCTGTAACCCCTGAGTAACCTGAACCAGAATCCTCTCTGCACCGTGAGTTCTAACAATTTGCTAAAGTCCTATTTTCCATAATTAAACGAGAATCTCAGCAGATATGATCATAGGACACTCTGAAATGTTTCTATACAGAGCCACAGTATATTGTATCACCATGGGATCAAAGTTCAGTTTCAGAAAGGCAGGAAAAAGAAAACGTGGGGCATGGGGGAAGATTTAAACCCTGGAACACCTTCTTCATGCACTTAAGCAAAGCAAAAGGGTTTTTAAAATACAAAAAAACCCACCTTTACATTTCATAACACTTTGACACTGTCCTTCAAGGAGAAATGCAGCCAGCAAGACAGTTTGCTCACTTAAAAAGCACAATAGATGTACCAGGTGGGTTTGCTTTTTTTCCTCCTGTTATTCACATTTATGTGTATCAAAAAGCCTAATTAATACCAGTTTTCTCTGGGACAGAAACTACCAGATGTAACTCTTCACTCTGCAAAGCAATAAAAAATAACCCTTCCAGCTAGTGACCAATCATGGTGCTTCTAAAGGAGAGAATTTCTGCCCTCAGCCTCTCCAGGAAACAAATAACCTCCTTAGCATTTTCAGCAAATTTCAACAAATCCTGCACTTGCAGAGCCTGAGTTTCAGGAGTCCTCCACATACTCGTATCCCATCCCATGGCTAACCCTGGCTTCTGTGTGTGATGAGCACTTCCAGGAGCAGGTTCTAGGTTTACCTGCGAGGTACTCTATGACAGCTGCCATGTACACTGGTGCTCCAACCCCGATCCGGTACTTGTAGGTCCCTTTCTTCAGGTAGCGCATCATCCTCCCCACAGGGAAAATCACCCCAGCCCTGCTCGAGCGGGACAGTTTGGACATTTTCTTCTTCCCGCTCCGCCCCGACATCTTGCAGCCTTGTGCTTCTTAATTTGCTGGTGGTTCCCAATGCCTTGCTCCAAATCCAAGGTCTGCAAGAGAAAACCAACAGGATTGATGAGAAACATCATGCATTGCTGTTGTTCCAGAAACAAAAATCCAAACCCATCCTCAATGCCTGTTAAAGTGCAGGCATTACTCATTAAAAGTTGGATAATTGGAATATTTGCTATAACTTCACTTTTGAACAGCATTGTCAGTGTAGCAATATCAGGAGCAAAGAAAACAAACCTTGTCTTCTCTGTATTTTTCCGGCAACAACAAGATTACAGATAAACAGAAAACAAACTGTTTTTGAATGTGCCACTCCACTCCAAAGCTGGCATGTGGTCACAGTTACACCCCTAGCTCTCACTCTCAGACAAATAATGTTTGGAAAAGTTTTAACTCTGTTTACAAAAATTGGTTTTAACTTTATTTTGATAGCTGCCCTGGAGGCCTGGTTACTCCTCTGAAGCAAACAAAGGGCAGGTCTGCCACGGACGGTATTTCTGTCAAGGAAGACACAGCTACTTCCCTCCCAGCATTCACTCACTTCAGTGAAACATGGAAACACAAGGAAGGAGACACTTTGAAAAACATTACAATGACTTTAGGTGATACTGCTAAATTTTATCATAATCTTTTCATTTATGATATCAAGGATATAAAATCAGCAGGGATCTATAAAACCTTGGCATGTCCTCATGTATCAGCCAGACAATTTTTTCTTTCCGTGTGCAATGTATTATGTGGGCATGATAAGAAAAATTGGGAAAGATTAAGCCAGTAAACCTATCAGACACAGACACGTCAAAATTGGTGTTGCTCATCATCCCACTCCGGGTTCCCTGCCAACTGCCAGCCTGGAATCACGAGTGGTGGTAACAGAGCTCAAAGGGAAGGTGAAAAGAAGTGGGGAGGCATGATACTGGTCTTCAGAGATGCAAGAGGATACTGTGAAGGTGGAGAGAGGAAGCGTTCCTTGTATCAGTGACTCTTACAGAAGCTGTATAGCAGAGGAGAGAGCGGAGCACTGGACTCGGTCAGACAGGGAGGCAGCAGAACCTTCCCAGCAGGACAACTTTAGAACAATTCGAGAATATATGTCAGAAATCACTTGAGCAGCACTGGATCTGCCTTGGGACAGGAGGCTGGACAAAGCGATCTTCCAAGGCCCCTTCCTCAATGAAACTTGCAATTTGTGACAAACCCTTTATAAACTTTCAATTTCACAGTAATAACAACCCTTAAAACGCCTCCTTTTCAGTTTGTGATAACTGACATCCAAATAATAAACCTAGGCTGGCAATTAGGTTTCTAGCCATCAGAGGAGCCAATTTCTGGAACAGCCTTCTCTTTAGAGCAATAACTCATTTTAAAGTGGAACTTAATAAATGTATGCAGTAGGGTACAAACAGGTTCCTGCAATACTGGCAGGATAGGTCCATCACCCAAGAGTTCAGTCCAGCACTGAAATCCCACTAGAGAGCCATGCTGAAAAAGTACATTACATGTATCAAAATCATATTAAGCTAACCTCTCATGTATTTGTTCCTATAGCATCAAATCCAAATTGAGTGAAAATCAGTGGAAAAAGGCAATGTCAAGGGATTACATCCACAGAAAATACCATTGTTGCACTTGATCTCCATGACAGAAAATCAAAACATATTTGTATACAACTAATCACACTGCTCTGGGCCATGCTGTTGCATAATATAAATTTATGTTTAATTACTCACTTCTGGCTCATCCTTCTGCTGCATCACTGAACTTTCCACCCCTGCCTACTCCTTCATTTTTCCCTTCTCTCTCACAGAAAACCTCTGCCATTATTTACTCCCCTGCTACCAAACCAACTTTTGGAAACCCAAAATATTTTCCAAATGCACTGCAGGCTATGTTTGCAAAATTCTGTGACACCCTAAATACAAGATGTTTCAAAACTCTGCTAACATTGTCTCTGCTTTGCAACTTACATGGACCAGGGTGTACTGAGAAGCAACAAATACAACAGCGTGCTTTTGTCTTGTTTTGACTCCTATAGGAGGCAATTTTTGGTAGGAAGCCAAGCTATGGCACAGTCACATCAGGACCTGGACAAAGAAACATGCTGAGAAAACTCCTGTGGACCTGGACAAAGAAATCCTGGAGAGAGGAATCTGGCTTCCTTGCAGGAAGGGGCACATGAGCTCAGGTCTGCCACACTCACCTGAACCGCAACCAACAGGTAAAGAACTACACGTTGAGCACTGCTGTCCTAATTGTTCTCTTTTGACTACACAGCCAAGCCTCAAGGGCTTATCAGTTGAAAAGTCTACCCACACTCGTTCCCTCCCTGCCAGCTGATTCATCATCTCTACGTTTCTCCTCATGAAGGGCAGCCTCCATTTAAAAATAAACCTGTGCTGTTCGTGCAAAGTCCATCCTTGCTGAGCTATGAGGGCTGTGTCTATATCAGGCTGCCATGACATCAAGTTTGGGCAATTTAAAGCAATTATTTTCCCTATCCCTTAATCGGTCACAGCACACTCCCACTCTGCCAAGACTCCAACATCATTGTGTTGCTATGGGGGATTGAATAGCTACCACATTTCACGGAGCTCTCTACAATATGACTGCAAGCAGGACTTTCCTCTGTTGAGTTTTGCCTTCTTCAGAGCCCGAGACAACCAGTGACATTTTCCTTCTGCCTCCTGGAAAAATACCTAAGAGTCCACCTTCCACTGGACCAGCTCCAAGCCCCATCCAACGCAGTGTGGAACACATCCAGGGATGGGGCAGCCACAGCTTCTCTGGGCAGCCTGAGCCAGGGCCTCACCACCTTCACAGGGAAGAATTTAGGGAAGAGTTCCTTCATAACATCTGATATAAACCTCTCATTTTTTAGATTTAAACTATTCTCCCGCATCCTGTCACTATATGCCCATGTAAAAAGTCCCTCTCCCTCTTTTTCACATGCCCAATTGAAGTACTGAAAGGCTGCAATAAGGTCTCCCCAGAGCCTTTTCATGCCCAGGCTGAATATCCCCAGCTCTCCCATCCTGTCTCCTGAGCAGACGGGCTCCAGCCCTCGGAGCATCTTGACTTCCAAACATTGAGAGAACTCGAACTCAGCAGCCAAAGACTGAAATAAAGGACATGCAGGACTATCAGTACACCTGCACTTCCCTCATCTCCAGCTGAAGATGTTAGGAGTTGACAGACATTATACCTTGGAGCAGCTTAGGCTGCACATTCATTTACAAACAAAATATTTGTGAAAAATTGAGTAAAAGACCTAAAGCAGGTGCTGAAGGAATTGCTAAGGCATCAAAGCACAAACATAGCGCTATTCAGGGGGCAGGTAGGGTGTCTCCCGGACTCCAGAAGCACACACACACAGAGCCCATTCCCAGGGAAAGAAGCTTCCCGAGCACCCCGAAGCCCCGGGGGTCCCTGCAGAGGCAGCTCCCACTCACAAACAACAGCGGACGACCCCCACGGCGCCGCGCGGCTGCGAGGAAAGGCCTCGGTATGCACCCACACCCAGTCTTTGGAGCCCGCTGAGAGCCGCCGAGCTCGGGGGGACACCGCGGCCATCCCCGGAGCCCGCCCAGAGCCCCCTCAGGGCCCGCCCGCCGAGCGCCACTGCCCCGCCCCCCGCACGCCTCGCCGTTGCCCGGACACCGCCGCCCCGCCCACGCCCCCGCTGATTGGCCGCTGTGGCAGCCCGGGCTGGGGAGGGAGCACGGTGATTGGCTGTGAGCCGCTTGATCGACGGGAGAGGGGCAGGGGGAGCAGCCGGGCCGCGCAGGCGCTCCGAGGTGCAGCGGAGTGTGTGTGTGTGGGGGTGTGGCCGCCGGCTTTCCCGCGCAAAAGCTCCCCCCTCACACACACCCCCCCCTCCCCCCGCCCTCAGCGAGTGCCGCCGCCGCGGAGGCTTCGCCCCCTGCCCGCCAAGGGGCGGCTGTGGCGGCAGCCGCACGGACCCGGAACGGGAAGCGCTGCGGGGGCCGAGAGGAGGCAGCAAGCAAGAGCCGTCCCCCCCCACCTTACCCGGGGCCGGCCTCGCGCGCGCCGCCGCTACAGCCTCGCGCCCCCCCTCCCTTTATGGCCGCCCCTCACCCGCCCCTCTCACGCCCTTTCCCCTCACGGCCTCGGCCATGGCTGGGCCTTCCCGGAGAACGGCAGCGGCGGCGGGAAGAGGAGGAGGAGGAGGAAGAGGAGGAGGAGGAGGAGGAGGAGGAGGTGGGTCGTGCAGCCAAGGAGAGAGGGAAGGAGAGGAGCAGGGCCTCGCCGCGGCCCGTGGAGCCCCCGCGCCGCCGCTCCCCTCACCTGCCGGCGCCCGTCGCCGCTGTCGCCGCCTCCTCCGTCTTGTCTTCCCTTCCTCTTTTTCCTCCCCCTCTTTTCCTCCTCTCTTTGCCTCCCTTACCCTTTCCTCCCCACTTTCCCTTTTCGGCTCCCCCCGCCCTCGCTCCGCCTCAGCCGATCTCCCCGTATTGTATGTTTCAATGGCGATGGCGGCTGCTGGTGAGGGGGGCGGCAGGGGTTTCCTCCCGCTCCGCACATACCGCCTCTAGGAGGAGTCACTGCAGCCCGGACCCGCTACAACCCCCCTCTCTTGGCTGCCGCCCTCCTCGCCCGGGCCCCAGGGCTGCAGTGGGGGCAGGAACCCCCTCCCCACCCAGCAGAGAAAGGGCCCCCCTGACCCTAGCCCCCGTGGGCTTGTGGTAGCCGGGAGCATAAAGGCAGAAAGCCTCCCATCCTTTCCCAGGGTGGAGGAGTTCAGAGATGGAGAGGTGTCAAGGCAATCCCAGATTGGGCTAAAGCTCAAGGAGTGCCTGGTTTTTGTTACAGAGAGCCACCCATCCCTCTATCCCTTTGGCAGGGTGATCTGTGTGCCTCGCTATGGTGCCTCTAACCCAAATATTCCAGCATCCCCAAGCCGGCTTGGAATGGCTGGAACAAAGACTGCCGGCAGCTCTTTGTGTTGTCTCGCGTTGGAGCGTTCTGGGTGCTCGCAGGCTTTCCAACTCACCCATGAGGGCTGCAAACTTCACTTCCCTTCTGAATGGAAGCTGAAGGTTTTTCTTTTCTTCCCCACAGTCGCACAGATTCAAGAGCTGGAGCTCCAAGAGACACAATAAGCGATTGTGTTATGAATCTTGGCAGCGCCAAATCCGTGAGCAGAGGCTGGTGCAAATAGGAGAGTACAGGGCTATACCTCTTTAACTCAATTCAGGTATATTTTTACATGAAAGTTGGTTTGTATCATTATTCCTGTACAGATATTTTACATCGTTGCACTGATTTAGCTGTAAAGACATTTGGGGGCTACTGTAATGCACTAGGAAATACATTATTAACACAGACCACTCCTCACTTGCACTGTTACTTTAGGAGGGTGGCTGGGAACAACAGAGAGAAAGAACCATTCATGCTTTCAGCATTCTCTTTGCCACTGTAAAAAATGATAAAAGATTCACTGGAGTTTGGGTTTTGGTTCTGCCAAAGTATGCAATTTTGTGTCTACATAGGACTGGATTTGGTGGGGAAAAAAGCAATAGAATATTTCCCCAGGTTATGTTAATTGTGGATCGCACCATCTCATGAAGAAAGAGGGCATGAGTTCAGGACCTGTGTTTTCCTGGACTGCAGTGTGACCTTGGGTAAAGCAGTTCACTTTACACAGCTGTATTTTGGCTGTCGTTAAAATGGAAATAAAGATATCGTTTTTTTTTTCAAACACTCAGTAAGAGCCTCAATGCATTTCTGTAGATTAATTCTTTGGAGTCTGTTCTCTTCGCCACTTCTTTTTGAAAACGAGGTCAAGATGCTTTGAGACCATAGGAGAAAAACTCATGTATACGAGTTTGACTTACTTTACACGTAAGAGGAAGCCTTACCTAGATCTTGCCCACTGAGAGTTGGAATTTAGCAAAGGAAGAAGATATCTGTAGGCTTGTCAGTGTATTGAACCATATTAGGAGGGTAGGAGGAAGCTCAAGAAGATTTTCAACTACTAAGCATAAAAATGAATGACAATGTAAAACCCATGTGAAAAAGGAAGAAAAGCATTTACATTTTTCTATTTCCAGATACAAATAACTGTATCCAATAACCCGTACAATCATGCATGCGGTACATGGGTTTTTAATTAAAATTAATTTGAGATGAGGCAAAATAAGTATCCCAAGTTTTTGAAATATTCCCCGTTCGTTAGAGTTTAACATCAAATAGTTGCTGTGCGATAAGAACACAAGCATGTGGGAGGTCTTTCAAGGAAAAAAAAGTCTTTATGTGAGGCAAACTTTCAACATTAGGAGAACTCACTCTGTTTATAACAACATTTTTCTGTTTATAAACAACATTCTCCTGAAGGAAACAGGAGTGCTGGAGAAGTGTGAGAGAGGACATCGATGATTTTCACAGTGTAACACTTTCAGAGTCAGTCACAGATGTCTGAATTTTAATGCCAATTTTCCTGCTGTTGTGATTCTTAATAGTCTCACCATAAACTCAATTTCCCCTCTTTATGTCTCTAGTGGCTACAACCTATCCTTAACATAAATATTAACAGCATTACATGGGATATTTTAAGTTGTTTCAAATATTTCTGGAAGATTCTGAGTCACTTTGTGACACAGTAAAGAATTTTTGAGTAGAGCAGATCAGAGCAAGGCAACATTGGAACAGTTGCAAGGTCTGCATTGTTCTGCAGTAACAGCACCCTTGGAACCAGCTGCTTTTTAGAGCAGGCAAGAGACTTTTGGTCACAGTACCTGTATGTTCTTGCTATTTAGATGGAGTTGTTCAGGGAAGAACTTAACTATCATTTGTGCCATGCTGGAGTCAAGGAGAGCTTTCCCCACTCAGCAGGAGCGGGGCGTGCCCTCTCTAGGTTGTGCAAAGACCATCTGCCTGTTGCCTTCCGAGCTCAAATACAATCTGTTACTTTGTCAAAATAAGCAACACATCTATCGGATCATTTATAGCCTGCTGCGTGCCTGCCTCCCCAGCTATGGGGGAAACAGCCTGTTTATGGCACTCTCATTTTGGGGCAGAAGCTGTTGTATCTCAAACACTGTAATGAATATTTCATAGCTCCAGAACCCAGAGATAGGGCTTCGCTCTCGCTCAGGCTGGCAGGTATTCAGGGTCATCCTGGCAGGACAGGAATGCCAAGTACTCCAAAAGCTCTATTTTATGGATGTATATAATCCAGGAACTTGATCAAATCAGTGTAGGCATTGCCCTGTCATTAGGAAAACCAAATACAATCAAAGTTGATGTGTGTCTATATTATGGTCATAGAGAACAGCTGTAACAACCAAGTTCTGCAGCTAATCTGTATTTCTGTAATGAATGGTTTTCCCCATTTTTGTGCCATTTTTTAACCCTTCCTCCACCTTTCGTATTGCTTATGTGCTTGTTATGCCAGTAGATTGGGTACAGTGGGCTAAAGAAGCCAGAAAAACCACATCCTAACTTTCTAGAAAACTCTGCTTTAGTAGTACTTTCTTAAATTAGACCATCCCACATACTTTAAAGTCTTCGTGTGTGTCAGATTCTGACATGTTGTTTAACGTAGGCTGATCAGCTGCAGTCACAGGTTAGCTATAGTGTGTAAGCCAGGGGAAAGGTCTTTCCTCCCCAAACACCTACTGATTCTAAAAGTTAAATGTAGCTTAGTAGCTTAACAAAATATCAAAAATGCCTTTTCATCCTTTAAAAGGAGGTTTTAATCCTTGTTACTTATCATTAAATGCAGCTATGCAGACTGCAGAGATCATTGTCTTAATTATTCCTTAGTCATATAAGTAAAAATACTAATTGAATGTTTAATCATAATCAACATGACTTCTTTTTTTTTTTTTTTTTTTTTTTCTAATGGAGATTTACAAATATATCTTTCAGAATAAAGAAAAAAAGAGTAAGGTAACAAACCCCAGAAAATAACATTGTTTGCAGCTGAGGAATACATTGTAGGATCCCTCTCCACAACTCAGAAATAGTAGCCAGAAAGGGATAGGGAAAATTGTGGGAATCACGAGTACATAATGGCTTCTCCAAAGAATTAGAACAGGTCAGGACTTCTAGCTAAGGAAACAGTGGTGACTTGAGAAACGACTGATGCTTTTGGCTTGGTGCTCTGTGCCTCCCAAGGATTGCAATTTTTACATTAACTACTAAAAAACCTATTTCAGTTTCTGAGTTTGAGGAAAGCTGGATGGATAAAGCGATAAATTTGTGAGTGGTGCTTTTGGCAACAGATCAGTATGATAACCAGGCACTGCCAAGCCAAGAGGCAGACAAGCCTCTATCTCTGTGAATTTCTTAAAGCAAACTACTTGCAACAATGTTTGAGCATTTACTATAGCACAACTTTTTAGTGCAGAAAGTGACACGTTCTCTGTCTGGGGACTCCTGATGCAATGATTTGGGTTTGGCATTTGCAGAACTATTTGTTTGTCAGAGCAGCACACATGCAGCAATGTGGCATTGCACCGTTTATCACTGAGTCACTCAACTACAGATCCCTCCAAATCTGTACTGAATAGATCACATTTCTCACTTCTCATAGTGTTGCAAAGGGATCTTAGATCAAATTGACTATTCTTGTGCTAATAAGGATGTCTGTCCCTTTGCTGTTACACTCTTTGGTGTAGTTTGAAGCAGTGACACATTTCCTTTCTCCTCTGGTAACACAGACAAGCACACTGTCTCCCTTGATAAGACCATTAAAGCTCCAAGTTCTTTTCAGAGCAGCCTCATAGGTCAGGACAGCACAGCACTTCGTGTTTGCCTGCTTTCATAATTGTTCCTGAGTTTGATTTAAAGCAAGACAATTTACCTCATTAGCTATTTTTTCCTGCTAATTGCAGAGCCCTAAAGGAAAAGAATATCTCAGCTGTGTCCTATAAATAAATGAAAATGCTTTGAAACAAGCCAACCTTTGGGTCTCACGTTTTTCTGAAGCAGGACACAGCAAACCTCCAGAACATTTATTTATTGCACAAGTGCAAGATTTCACTACTCTCCCAGGGCAGAGCAATACATATCCAGGAGCCATCACTTTATAAAGCAAGAGTGACCTTGAAGCCTTAAGGAATGATAAAAGCCAAAGTTTCACATTCTCCATTCCAAGATGGATCATCAAAACATGTTTGTTTTCCTATATAACTTTATGCATCAGTCACTGTTAAACATCCAGATCATTGAGAATTTTGCCTCGCATTCCAAGCTCATTGTCTGTACCCAGAGGAGATCAGGAGTGAAGCACACTTCTGCTGTCTGGCCACTCAGAGCTGATGGTTTTTCATCACATCACTTTCATTCCAAGAAACCACCACTGCATTGGTGATTGGGCTCACACAGAAACACACCCAGGCACACAAGAGAGGAGGAGGGGAGGGAAAGGGCTATACCCCTAAGCTGAAGGAAGGAAGAGATGGAGGGACACCTTGCCATTGTTTCTCTCAGTTTCGAGGAAAGACAACACACAAAGCTGGTAATTACAACAATTTTGGCATGGGCATAACTAGAGAGAGTCTATGTCTCTCCCCTCTTTGCCCTTGCTCTCTCAGTTCCACAGTTAGTGTGGGTTTGTGACTTATGGTTGATTAATTAATGTTGTAAGAGCAAGCTGCTGTTCATGCCATGGGAGGTTTCAGGCTGTCTTTCTGCCGTGCAGATTCTGCACGGTCCAGTGCTAGGGCTCAGCTGATGTTGCTGCCTTTCCCTTAGCACAGGCACTAGGTAGGACTCTGTTTTCTGTCCAGCCGTCTAATTTTATAGTGATAGCAGTCTTTTTGAGGTTGTCCTTCTAAGTTCATCAGCTCAATCAGTTCCACAGTTCCCGGGCCTGACTGGCAAACAGCAGATGGCGTGGTTGCCTCAGCACAGGAACCTGAAACCCACCCCAAAGAGGAAGTGAATTCACCTGTAAGTGAATTTATGGGCTATGATTTGCATGTGGTGTCATTTACAAAAGACACAAACTAGGTAAACAGGCATTTTTATAAAAGGAGAAGAAAGTATGTACATCGTAGGGAACAAATGCAGACAGTACCAGAATAGGTATCCATGTATGTATTTAATTTATAAATTAATATAGAAACCTCACTAAAACATTGACACAAAGGAATAAAGCTTCAACACAATGCATGGGGAATTCATCAGACTCCTCTTGGAAAACAATGGGATGACACTTTAAATATGATGTCATGTTTACCATTACAACAACCCCCCAGCCAGAGATATTTTTCATAACCTCCTGCCTTGTTTTTTAGCCCACTTTTAGTCATCCAAAAACCCATTCCCCAAACAAACTTCCTCCTAAAATCTCACATCTTTGTTCTCCTAATGTAGTGACTAAGCTAAGGTATTTAAAATAGTAATATACAGTTCTGCACAGCAGTTTTTATCACAATATAAACCAGCACCTCTGAGTAACATCAGCACTGGCTTCTTTATCTGATAAATGGGTATTTGGTGATTAAACATAAAATTCCCATCTTTTACAAGAAGACAGAAATGCTTTGAAGGTGCTATATTTAAGCAACACTTTACTTTTAGAAACCTCAGCTTTATTTACTTCTGAGGAGTGGATTCAGGGGGTTCTTTAAGTGTATCCCTGATTTCCAGGACAGGGATGGTTACATTGAAATCACTGCATTAATTAATGAACTCAGGAAATGTGTAACTGAAACTCAGCTTTTGTTCTGACATAAAAATTCCTAAGCTATTTTTCACTCATACAGATGGAAATAATTTACCTAAATCCCTTTCCTTGTACATGTTGAGTGTTTAGTGTCTTTTTAATCTTCTATCACACTGAGAAAAGATTTGCTTGAAAACTTAAAAGTGGAAAAAGTATTTATAAAGAAATACCAAATAATTACAATATTTCAATTCTGTTATGATCAGTATAACTCCTCATGGCACAGCTGTCTCTGCTTTTCTAAAATTTTGCTAGGAATGGTCAACATGGAATTCAGAATTCCCAGGATTAAAAACCAAACAGATCAGCACTACTGTATTAAGAAAAAAAAAGTGAAACAGAAAAGTCAAATGCTCATTTTGGCTGAAGAAGCTCCTACTGAGGTTGAAAAGCTTGTGGGAAAGAACAGCCCTTTGTTCTCTTCATTCTAGCAAATTATTTAGTGTGGAATTTAGTGGAAGTCCAAAAAATTCCAAGTAGCTAAACTATGTCAAAAGGAGTTGAAATAATGTCTTAGAAACAGCACAATGACAGTAAAAATTACTGGTAACACAAAAATATACACAGCACATACATGAATCAATGCCAAATAACATTGGACATTCAATATACAGGCTGAAAAGTTCAATGTGAAAAAAAAGTGTACAAAATGTATTCAGATTTAAACATCTCAATCAATCAGTGTCTGTAAGAGAAACATAGAAACAATGCCCTGTCAAGATCTACTCACAATTCATCACTTCACTACAGCTACAATAAATATTCTACATTCTATGCCATCAAAGGGGAAGAACCTCTCTTGAAAAATACAAGGAAACCAGATATGTAATGACACAAAGTTGCTTCAAAAATCATTCTCCTGCAGGGGTTAGGTCATTGGTGTTTGTCTGGTGTTGGCTGAGGAGCAGGTCTTGGACAGAAAGTGTCCCAATACCAAAGAATTTGGTGTCCAAGTGACACAAAGATGAGAAACAGGAGCAGTGCCAATGACACGAGCATTCCAGGTGTGGGAAAGGCCATCAGGGAGGTATTTCCTGTTGCTCTGAGGACTCTGAATGCCAAGGGGAGATCAGTGTGACTTCTTGGAGGAGCTAAGTCACCTGGATGGGGGATGGCCCACCCACCTCCAAGCCAGAGCATCCAGAGAAACACTTCCTTTCAGCCACTCACTCTGCACCCACTGGTGATGGAAGCATGGAGAGTCTGTGACATCTGCAGGCTGTCCCCATAAATCAGGAACTCCCTCCCATTGCTGCACTGCTCAACATCTGGAGCTAATTCTGCATCACTAAAGCCATGAGAATGGTGTGGGGTCAGGCCAATCCTCCCTGTATCAGGGGGATAATCTCAGCCCTTTTTGGGGTGGGGGTGAACACAGCAATGAATGTTCTGCCTCAGCTTGCCCATCTTTAAGTGTAATGGGTGAGGGAGAACAAGGAATAGCAGAGCGAAGGGAGTGGGAATGGGACAAGTCATGAATGAATGGTGAGGGACCAGGCTTGGAGAAGGAGTCTGCTTATGGTGGCCTGCACAGTCTTGCTGCCAAGTGTCTTCCTCTCCTTTTCACTGACATCACCCAGAAAAGGCTGTGGAATTTAAGAAGCTAACATTCTTCCTCTGGAAGGCTCAAAAAAAGGGTGAAACTGCTTGGCCTGTGGCACTGCTGTAGGATACAACATCAGGGTAAAAGCAAATCTTTGCAGGAGAGCAAAAGGGACGATTTACTGAAGCAACATTTTGAAATGTGACCGTGAAAAAACAATGGAATTATCATAAAATGGAATTTCGCCCTCCCAGCAAACCCCCACCAGAGACAAGAGACTGACAAACAATATACCATGGAAAGCAATAGCGTAAGTTGCACTCCACAAGCTCCACAACCAATCTTCTCATACCTGCCATTAGTATCTAACTTACTAAACTTTGAAACAGGAGTTCAACAAACTCATGTTTTGCAGGAAAAACAAAAGTTTAGCAGGTTTTTCTTGAAAAAAAAATCTGCAGTATTCTAACTCTGTTTGAAAAAGAAGAAACAAAATCGTAAGAAAGCTACAAAACTACACTGCCCTTGCTGCCTTTAAACAGTAAAAGCTTTACAGTCAACTCTAAAATAAATCACAAACATCTACAGTCTTAATTCATGTTTTGTCATGATGTTCTCATCAGCTCAAAATGTTTAACAAAGCAGGCCTACAAGGAGGGAGGAAGGATAGCAGGAAGGATAGATAATAACAGTGAGTGGAAAATGATCAAAACATGACCAACAGAGATTTTCTGAAAACGCAGAGAAGAAAGTAGCTATTTTGTCTGGATCAAAGACATCTGGAAGATATAGGGACAAAAAGAGGGGAAGGGGAAAAAAAACCCGAAGTGTAAAAGAAGGGGAGACCCTCATCCAGCAAAGCATTTGCACATAGGCTCAGGGTGAAGCACGGCCTAAAGCTAAGCTTGAACCAGTGTGTTGCTGGACTCAGAGGAGGGAAAACAATAGCAACAGACAGTAATACTTGAGCAGGTACCCTCCAAGAACTTGCCATGTTTACATAAAGTCTTTTAAATTTAGTTTTTCAGCTCTTTCTAGCCAAGACTGCAATTTCAGGCTATAGAACGTTTCTGAAGAGGACACAGTGGCTCTTACCAGACTTCACTGCCTTCAGACAGACCACCTAAGGTGGGAAGAGACCATTTCCAATCATCTGGTCCCTAACATAGCCCTTTTGATCTCTGTAAATGTAAATGAAGAGTTGTGGAGAGAGCGTTTTGTCTGGGAGAGGTCACTGGCACCTGGTCCCTAGGTGTGGCCTTTGGGGGTATATTTATCCCCACTAAAAACGGGTTTGCCTATAGAAAGCACCTTTCCACTACTGAACTTGGGGAGAAAAAACACAACAGGAATGTCCTTAGGACATTTTGGGTGAGGAACTTTTACACACTTATTCCAAAAGCCCATTAAAAATATACCTAAAAGAAAACACAAGAAAACAGAATAGAGCAAACAAATTGCCCCCAAAAATCATTAACAAAAAGTAGAAGTAACATTATCAAGCTATATATATAATGGTTTTCATTAAAAAAAGAAGAAAAAATGCACACCTACCGCCTGCAGTTCTGGTCAGGGTCTCCCTCCACCCCACCCCCACCCCACCCCACCCCCACCCCAAATAAAAGAGTAAAAATAAAAAAAAACTACAAATCAAATAAATTAATCTTTCCACCAGCCTGGTTACCAACTGAAACAATTTCTTCCCCCACTACTCTATTTCCTGAACACATGCGTTAGAAACCTTAAGAAAAAAATCTGCAGTTCTTCAGATGAACCTGAAAGCAGAACTTTTCCCCCATTCTTTGCAAACCTGGAATTATTTTAACAGTAGACTTTCTGTGCATTGGAGAGAGGAGATGGGTGTCAGGTATGGGTGTCCGTATCAGAAGGTCAGAATGACTCCACCCCTGCTGACAAAGAGTGCTTGAATCTGGGATGGCTCTGGGTTAATGGCATCCCTTTGAGCTTGAAATCAGCACTTTCTCCCTAACTGTAACGTGAATTTCTTAGCACTTGGATCTGTCTAATGATTGAGATAATATCACTCATTAGCTCTAGTAACAATGGCCCTGGCTCACCAAAGTATTTCAATGCAAATAGCATCATTGAAGCCAGCGGGGAATCACTCCCTCAAAGTTAAATATGTGGTTTACTACTTGGGCCAACGGGATTCCCAATGCACTCAGGGAAGTAGAGATGTTTTGTCACGTTCGAAAGACAGGTACTTATTTTAGGTTTGGGGTTTTTTACAATAAATTGCACAAGCTGTGGTGGAAAGACACTTGAGCTTACATGTTAACTTCCAGCAGTGGGGTAAGGGATGAGTAAAGGATGCCAGGTTTGCATGGCAGCTGGTAGGAAGTATCCAGGATTGTATATTCTGCCCTTCAGGCAGCTGGGAAATTTTTGCCAAATCTTTATTTCCCTTTAGTGAACATATTAAAACATGTAACAGTGGAATTGAACCTTTGTGATCCTTCTTTTCCATCTGGAAGTACATCTGTGGAGATGTACCCACAAAATGGCCTTAACGGGCCAGCAGAAAACATTTCTGGAGGGCTCCAGACAAAGTACATCCAGTGGGTGCAGTAGAGACCAAAGCACAAGTACAGGAAGCAAAGGAATTAGTCAGTGAAACCAGACTTTTTCCACACTCCACATTTTCCTCTTCTGACAACATATTTCATGCCTTCAGTATGGTTCAAAAAACCCCAAACAGGAGAAGAAAGTTTGTGATGAAAAGGTTAAAGATGGAATCATCAATGATACAGGTGGAAGTTTGTCATCTGCTAACCAGAAATGGTAGCAAAAAGTGTTATCCTCTCTGAGCAGCAGTCTGAACTGAACATGGGGGTTCCTCTGCTTTTCTAAAGAGAATTGCTCAAAAAGAGTTTCTTTCTTGGATCAAAGGATCCCCTCCCAGAAATATTGTCTATGTCTTGCACTCATTTATGCAGCTGCTGCTGGAAAATGAGCCTAATTCTTCATCTGAAGAGTCTGACCACAATAGTAGAATGAAGTGAAAATGACCAAAGAAAAAGAATATAAATGGTGCCATTCTCAACCCCTGCCACTGGCCTCTGGGGGACGACAGAAAGCAAAGCAGAAAGCGCTGGCATGCTGAGCTCCCGCAGCCCCAGCGGGCAGCATCTGGGCACACATTCCTGGTGTGCCACCGAGGAACTCTTCCCAGGCTCCAAGAAGGGAACTTCCAAAACATCTCCAGCAAATCTTCAGGAAGGGCCTCCTCCTTTCACTCTGCTGCCATTTTCCAAGCTTCTCCACTCTCAGACTCACTTTCTGGCTATCAACCAAGGAGTTTGACCCTTGAAGTGGCAGACAAAAGGTTTCACATGAAAACAGCCAGGCAGAATTGACAGGAATCAACAGCAACAGTACCCTGGTTACAGGTTTAGTAGGGACAGAGCCTGAAACTAAACTGCCACACTCAGGGTGGTACAAACCCAGCTGCTCCCTTGGGGTTTCTTTGGACATGCAAGGAGCTTAGGTTTGGGAAGAGCAGCAGGTCAGTGTGGTGTCACTGATTTGAGACCTCTTGTCTATCCCTAGTGGCTGATGAGATTGGATCAATATTGGGGCTGTAGAACAGCAATACAAAATGTTTGTCTGGTACTTCAATGAAAATCCCAGGCTATAATCTGCAGCAGCTACAGGGAACACTTGTCACCATTTCCCAACCTTTAGGACAGATGAGAGAGTACCCTACACATTTTCCCAGTAGTAGCTAAGTCTCTGCTGACCCAAGTGAGGTACTTTCGAGAGTTCTGGCAATTTCACTTCAAGGTCCCTCACACCTCAGGCAAGAGCTTTCTCACAAATACAGCAGTCAAAAATCAGGCTGAGAAATAAAACACGTACAGCATCACCTCGAGAATCCTGTAGTCAGGACAAGGTAACAGATGTGCATTCACTTCGCTCTTGGATCAGATAAAAACAACCAACAATAATCCCACGCAGTGCAATCACAAATACCAGCTACACAAAAACCATGCTACACAGACCAAAGGGAACAGGAAGCTTTGGCAGGTTCTCCTAGGGATGTCTATGTTTTTAAGGATTAAGAAGAGCGAGGATTTTGAGAAGGGACTGAAGCATTCAAACATCGTTCCTTGCAGCTGAATGCTTCAAGATCAGAGCAGGAACTCACTGCTGCTACTACAACCTTCCAAACCCAAAGCACTAGGAGTACACCGGGCTGGGCCTTTAGTAACTTTAACAGGTGTGCAATTAAAACACAATTGGAACATCAGCTGTTCCAATTAGCTCAGCTTCACAGCTGCAAAGCCTTTTAACAGGGAGCTGGGGCTTATATTAATGACATCTATTACTGAGAAAACCAACAAGAATCCCTCAGTGCTCTGTGGTTCATTTTCTCTCCATGCTGTTTCAGCTCCATTGCACCAAGCATCTCATGAAAACATCATGCATGGAAACATTTCATCCCAAGGACAATGTTGGCATGAGAACAAATGGTTATAAATACCATGAATTAGTTTAGGTTGAAAGTTGCAAGGAGCTGTCTAACTGTGAGAGCACTGGAGTCGGAACGGCCTGCAGGGCGGGGAGGGAAGGGACACAGGGCAGTGGAAACCGTACTGGTTTTTAGATGAAATTCAGTAAATTTCTGAAAGGGTGAGGTGACTGCTGCAATCCATCTGTCAGAGGCTGGGCTGGGTTCCTTGGGCAGTCCCCAGCAGGCCTTTCCCTGTATACAAGGGAACTACATCCCTTACTCTGTCACTTTATTATGATGGTGCTAAAAGGCTGTATGGAATTGTCTAGAAAAACAACTGATTAATAGTTTGTGAATAGATGAATAGTTGAGTATGGGGGAACCTCGTGGAGGTGACCCCTTCCACTGGCACAGCTGTAGCCAGGAGAAGCTGAATTCCTGCTGTAGTGGCAGCATCATGCAAAGACCAGGATTTTGGTGGATCAGCCTCACTAATGCATCACCACTTGTGTTTCTCCTTTGTGATCATTAAATACTAGTAGCTTTCCCCTGAAACTCCTGGGATGCCCACTGCCTTTGCCCCTATGTGAAGGACCAAGGCAAGGAGACATGTTTTAGGAAACAGATTTAGACTTCCACTTTTCCCCTCATTTTCTAAGGAAAGAACACTTATGTTCACTTTAGTCTGGTAGTATTTTCCTCTCTGGGTAATTTAGACTTGAGACACCAACAAAGGTAGGTCAGGAAGGATAATTAAGATGTGCATATGCAAATGATAATTACACACTCTGCAAATTTGCATGCGACCTTTGGTTAACATTTTAAAAAGTCATATGGATTGATTTCACTAATACACATTTGTTAGGATATCGAGGTATATGCTGCGTTATGCTTAATTTTAAATAAGACTTTAATTAAGCTGCTTCAAGGCCTACAATTTAGAAAGGGAGTAGAATTTCTTGCCAACCAATTTCTTGCCTTCTTGTCAGGAGGGTTAGTCTAGCTCATGGGAGGATAATTAAACTGCGAGTCTCTACGTTCCCAGTTCATGGGGACTATGATGAGGTTTTTCAGCAACACTTTAATTCATCACAACAGAAGTGTTAATGTTTCGCTTTAATAAAAAATATGTAATATTTTGAAATATTCTTGAATGATCCAGCTTGAAAAATGAAAATGACCTTTAAATCTATACAGGGCAGTTCCTTTGGGCACTTTTAATGCAATAATTTATTAAGTTCCTATATTCATCATATGTGCACAAATACCATGTAAATATTACAGCTGTACTCCATGACAAAACAAGCGCAATACAGAGAACTGACAAATGAAAAAAAGGGAGATCTAGTATTTTCTGTACAAAAAAATATGCCACTTTATGATAATTTGTAAAAATGCATAACTTCTGGCATTTCAGAGAACACTGTATAAAAATAAATATTCTATGTACAGTAACACACACAGGCCAATCCAGGGTTAGAATCATCACTGCAAAAGAAAACATAAACAAGTGTTAGTGACAACTCACTAACAAGTGTTAGTTAGTGACAGCTCACAGGGGGAAGGACCACGCCATGGGGGGAAGGACACTGTTAGGGAAGCTGGCTCTGGGTTCTCCAGGAGGAAGAGCAATGGTGACAGATCTCAGCAGGGACCCTTTCCACTTCCCCAGGTGCCAAAGTGAGGAAGGAAGATTCACCCCAGGCTGACTCTGCCTCCACCCTCTTCCTACCACTGTGGCTTGAACACTTGGCATTAACACCCACAGTGGGCACTGAAGGTGGGCCAGACCCTGGGGAGTGCAGGTGGGGTCTGAGGGAATCCAGGTGGAAATCTCATCTTTGTACAAGGACTAGAAGCAGGGCCAGGCAGCTCACAGGCCACAGATACAGTTCTCTCCTTTGTAGCCCATAGAGCTGAACTCTGATATACAAATAAGGAGGAGTTTTGGTTGCCACTTTTCAGGGATACAGTCCTGGAAATCCCATCCATGCATCCACACCTCTTCTGCTTTTATTCAGATTCATGGAAAAACATCAGCAGGACCCATGGCACTGCCAACTCAGCACAACAACGTTTCCAAGATTACTTTACCTTATTCCAGCAGCCTTGAACTGGAAGGCCATCTTCCCCCTGCAAAAAAGATGGATGAAATAGCAGTTTAGGACACATAAAGTAGTACAGAGATGGAGAAAGGAAGGCATGGGTTAACTATTACTGCAACAAACAGTTTGAACCAGGGCTGGAGGAATAGTCAGAGATATTCCTCACCATTCAGATGACCCAGACTTCCGGCTGGCAGAACCAGTGCAGCCTGAAGCAGGGGCTGGGGTGAAGAAGGGAAATGCCTGCACGCTGTCCAAGGGACTTATGTACCCGAGAACCACTCTCTCCTAAGAAAGGAGTCTATTCAGGCTTCCTTGAAGGAAGAAGAGAAGGAACACAGGAGGTCCAACTGAGCCAGAAAAATACTGCCAGGGGCTGGCAGTGGAAAGTGTGAGGTGGCTGCTCTGTGTCCTCAGGCTTGGCTATGTAACATTGAGCTTAAAACCAAACCCCAGAGCCAGCACTAACCTCAGACCCTGAGGAGGGTCTGGAAAAGACCTCCCTTTCCTTTCTGCCCTATCTGTCAAAGGGTTTGCTTTGTCATGTGAGACACTGCCCAGCTATCCCCTCTTGCCTCTGGGGAGATCCTGCTCCCGGGAAATTAGGAAGGCAAGCAGCCCCTCTGCTGGTTCAGGATGTCTCAGCTGAGTCCCTGAAAAGGGACTTTGGCTTCAATAACACAGTGGGATTTCTGTGAAAATCCCCCAGCACTTCTGCAACGATGATGTCTTGGGCTCCATGGTTGGGAAATGCTTTTGTAAATGACTGCCATTCATTTCAACCCTGTGAAACCCTCTTTGATGGGCTGGATGTGACACCAGTGCTAAGGTGCTCTGGGGCAGGAGATAAAGTCAGATGTAAGGAGATAAATCTCTGACATGAGAAGTCAAATATTTGTGCTGTGTGCACATGGTAGATTCGTGGTCTATCGCTATTCCCCAGGAAACCCCAAAAAAATACAAACAGAAAAGCAAATGCACAGTAGTATATTGAGAAATTAACTATTTACTGGAGATGCACTTCCAGGGGGCTCATGAATGTTACCATGATAGTACAACAATATTGCTTTTCAAATGCATTTTTTGACTTTGGTCTCCTTGTGCTGCTTCCTCCCCTTCCCCCAACTACGTGGAAACACAGGATTACAAGTTATTTACTGGGTAAATTGTGGCGTTCCCATTGGTACACTGGTGGTGATAGGAATGACTGGTGTAGTGCACGGCAGGAGGAGATGGGAAGTTAGGTGTATGAAGGAATGGGAGGCCAGGGAGTCACAGCTTAGGGATCAAAGGAAGATCAGGGTCACAAGGAAGTGTTTGTTGCAGGCGAATGTGCCAAGAACAGAAACATGACATGCTTACTAGTACCAAGGATCTCCTTCCACATATCTCAGATGTGCAAAGAGTCAGTTCACAGCCTCCATAAGCTACACACATGGATGTGTCAGCTGGATGCTAAGCTTCTAACCTAGCTGGATCAAAAAACATGCTTATTCACGTTCCCAAGCTAGCTTGCATGCCAGAACACTATGTATAAAAAAATAACAGCATCCATATTTCATCAGATTTTCTGGCAAGTCTCCCTTAACGAAAATAGTGTGAATTCTAATACAGCCATGTGGGGTGAATCCTCACTGGGAGCACTGACAAAACCAAAAAGGTCGTGTACCAGGGCACTGGTGAAATCCTTGCACCTGCAAAATTAGGGGCCTTATTCAGCCAGATGTTACTCTATAGAAACCTAGCCATGATAACTGGGAGACAAAACACATGGCTCTGTGGTCTTCCTCCTTTGTGGACTGTTCTGGGCAGGTACAGCTTCACCTGTGGGACTGGAAGAAGTTTCTGCTACCCAGAATTTAGAGAGCTGCAACTGAGACTTTAACAGTGGTCACTGCCCCAAAGAGGCAACAGCAGCACCTAAAGGAGGGAATACTGGATGGAAAACTATGTTAGCTCTTCACAAAGCTCAAATAACAACAGCTTTTTATGGCAGTTTCCTGTTTTGTTTTTTTCCTCAAGAAACTAGGAAAACCTTCTGAACTAAATGTGGCTTTTTGCTTTGGGGTGCATTTTTCCAGCTAGTGAACTAACAATATCCCATCCAAAGTAGATGGCATCAAACATCCTTAAGTGAGCGTAAAGCTTGGAAGGACCATACTCAAGCAAACTTTGTCAGGCCAAACAGGGCCGGAAGGGCAGGGGAGTACAAATTTCTTTGTATTACAGAGATGTTGAGACTGTCTTAAGGAGAAAAAAATCCCACCCTGAATGCTGCATCTCCAGAAATATCAGAGAAAATGAATAAATTGATGACCTTTACTGGGATACTTAGAAATCAGTTGGGGTTAGGTGTTTCAGAATACTTTTGCCCTACAGCTGTTGAGCTAGATCAGGCACTAATACAACAGTCATTTTATCACTCAAATAAGATGGATATTGGGAAACAGGCAATCCCAAATTCAAGTTTTTTGGATACTATGGATACAGTTTGGACTTCTGGGGAGAGTAATAAATAGGAATTACTCAGCAGAGAGGTTAACTGTCCCCATTAATATGTTTCACATGGGCTTACTGATGGGATAACTATTATTTTCAGTCATCTTAATGTATGGGGTGACTGAGGTCATATGGAACCATGTCAGGCTGTGCTCAACACACACAGGCACTTAAAAATAGAGTTAATAAAGGACACAAGCATTGCAGCTCCTTGTGAGGAAGCCAAGCCAGTGCAGAGCTGGGTCTGCATACATAGGTTTACTGGAAGCTGTGAAAGTGAAGGCAAAGGAAGAATTGAAGAAATTGTAAATAAAACCACATTCCAACTCTACTTTTCCTCATGCCACAAAGTACTGCTGACAGCAGCTGGGAATCAGAATGAAGGGAAGGGCCTGGTTCTGACAGCAGCTATGAGAGGAAGGGAAGATGGAGACAAGTAAGGAAGGAACTGCTGGGTGTCTCTAGGGCATGCAGCTGTTTGGGGGATCAGAAAATAGCACCAAGAGCCAAAAAGCAAATGAGCATGCAGGAAAGGGAAGGTACACCATACCAATGGGCATGGGGCATCCAGGCCGTCCAGCCCAGGTAGCCCCGGCTCACCCTTCTCGCCTTTAAAACCTCGGAGACCCTGTTTATGAAATCAACCACTATCGTTATTTCATTCAGTGCCAGCCAGCTCTGTGTCCCAGGAGGAGAAGCCGAGTCCTTGCTGGGACTGGCACAGGGCACTCAGCTGCACACCCAGCACAGACCCCTGTCTGCATCAGCATCAGTTTCGTTTTTGGTTTTCTGTCATCTATGAGCCAGGAGATGCTTCTCTAAGTTAAAGCTGAGAGGATGGGACTAGCGTTTCCTCCATTACAAAACCATCCATTCCTCTGATCTTCACTAGGAAACCCAGCAGCTGGATTTTTAAAAGCATGATCCCCAAGTACTCCTGGAATTTGCAGCACTGCTAGCAGATTTTTGACAGCATTTGCTGTAGCATATGAATTTAGATAAAAATGTACACATATTCCTGTATATATTCATTTGCCTAGACTTACAGCCAATCTATTTTGACAGAAACACATCCCATTTAGGATAACTGAGACTTGTTTTCCCTCTGGGTAGTGCAGCTCAAGTGCCCTGTGTGCTCTCAGGCCATCATATCAGCTGGCTGTTATTCCAAGACAAGGAAACCAGCATTCCAGTTTTGCTATCACATATATTTGATCCTATCGAGCATCTCCAGAGAAAAGCCGTAACCAGCAGCAAAGGAGACAGGGCTCTATCCGCAGAGGAGAAAGCCCCGGGCTCCCAGCACATGGGACATCCCATGTACCCCAAACCTTTGTGAGGTCTGGAAGAGGAAGGAACATAACCATGGTCACTCAGGAGCCTGATCTCTCAGAGGATCAGTTGGTCCCACAGCTTTGCCACAGGCTGTGGTGGGAACCCAGCCAGACCTTACCCAAATGTTGTACTTTTGCAAGACTATTATTTATGTTATGATTTCCTTCTGTCTTCCCCATCAACACATCTTAAAACAATACATTTGATGAAACAGGACATACCAACGGACAGGGTGCATCTAATCCAGGTGCTCCTTGGTCTCCCTTATCCCCTTTAGACCCTCTAGAGCCTTTCTTGCCCCTCTCCCCCTGTAAATAATAGTTTAGTCCAAGAAAAAAAAGAATACACAAGAGCTTTAGGATCATCCATTTCAAACAAATGTCAGCGATAGTTTAAAAAAGAATAAACATTTCGGAAACATTTTAAAATAATTATCCCTCTGAGATATTAAGTGAAGATCAACATATGGAGCTGCTGAGCAGTAACTGAGCTGCATAAACACTGTGGCTGTGGCTGCAGTCCCACTCTGACAGACTGTGAGGGCTCAGCATCAAAGGGATCATCACACCACTTGTCGGGGCTTCCCATACACCAGAGAGAGGCACCTTGGAGAACCGGCTGACCCCAGACTACACAGGATGGGAAACCACCCCTCTGGCCAGCAGTGTGCCACCTTATCTCAATCTCCAGCTGGCTGGGAAGGTCCCTCTGCCACTGGAGCTCTGGGATAGCACTGAGATGCTTTTTTTATGCCTCTGAATTCCCATTCTCAAAGAAAGTCTCACTCAGGGAACTCTCAGCCAGAGAATGAAGGAAGTATTCAACCCTGAGAATCTGCACAGTCTGGCTGTCCTTTGGGATTCTCTGACTAGCGCTCTCCCAAAAAACCTGTTAGACCAGAGTAGTCCTAGGCAGCACAGCCACAGGGCAGCAACTGGTCCCTGATTCTTAACTAGCAGCACAAGGCAGGGCATAGTGTGGTATTTGTCAGTTACATCCACACCAAATCCTTCTGTCTAACAGGCAATTCTCGAAGCTGCTGAGCATGAAACAGGGAAGGGGCTGCTGCACAGGGAACTGAACTTAGGGTCCTCGTGGGGAGTGTTAAAGGAATTAAGGGATAAAATCAGACAGCACAGGCTGCTGCTTGTTCTTTTAAAAAAAATGTTAAACCCAAAGCTGGCAAGAGAAATGGATTGGAGAGAAGAGGCAATGAGGAGAAGTCACCCAGAACCAAGCACTGGAATGCAGAGGATAATCCAGGAAAAACGCAGCATGGGTTGCTCTGGAGGAAGGAACCAGGAAGAAAGGTGGAAGAGGAGGAAGGGATAAAGGGGACAAAGGTGGACCTATAGGAGCAAGGAAGATACACAAACACACACACACACACACACACAAAAACCCCCACAGGCATTAAAATTACAGCAGGACAAGTTCAGGGTTCACACTTTTTCAGCTGGATTACACAAAATGCTGCCTGTTCCCACTGCCATTAGTGCCACAACCCCAGGCACAGCTACGCTGATCTCCTGCTTCAAGCAGAGAGCAGCAGGAGCATTTCTGGGATTTTAAAAGCCTAGAGGAAAAGAGAGGATTTTGGCAAACTGGGACTTCGGAGTAGGGAGTAAGGGGAAATCCCTGGACAAAGGCTCAGTGGGAAAAGGGTTATTTTCTAAGGTCCCCTAAGATACTGCACTTGCCCATTTACACTCCTGAGTTTCTCACACTTTTCCATTGCAAGCCATGGGCTGCAGTGAGGCAGAGTGCATGCACGCTTCAAGGGGCCAGTCAAACTCCCCACTCATGCTTTCCAACTCATCCTCTACAAGGAGTTGCAATTTCTCCCAGTTTTCACTTGATTTTATGCCAGAGCTCAGAGAAATCCCAGCTAATGAAAGCTAATGAAAGATCCTTTTTTTAACTAAGATACTCAGTTCAAAAACCAACTGAAAAAGTCTAGGAATTAAAAATTACATTTTTTAGAAGCCACACAAGCAAAACAAAAGTGAAAAGGAAGTTAAGAAGCAAAGGCAGAAATGCAATGATCAAAAAAGGGGAGAACTTTGCCATTCCCATGAAACTTGAACCTTTCTCCCCTAGTTTAAGATGCCAGCTGGCTAGTGCTGTCCAAAACTGTCCTGTGCAGAGTAAGGTCAGAAATCCATTGCAGATAGAGGATAGAGAACACTCACTATGCATCAAAAGCAAATCCACATAATGAAATAATCACACGGGCACATGCACTATAAAAAATTACATTTCCAGATAAATTTAGGTGATGCCAGATTCTTATGAATAAAAGGTGTGTGTGACTACATACACTTGTACTCTATTGAACTGCTTGACATTTATACAATTGTAATATTACAGACTCCAATCCAAAAGTCATTTATATTTCTGAATATAAATTATATTCAACCATAGCTCCTAAATGTTTTTATCAAAAAGATTCAGATTCAAAGCCTCAATAGGCAAGAAAACTTGGTGAAAAAGAAGGAGCTTCTCAACATGCACTTCTTAGCAATGTTTACCTTTCTATAACACAGGTGGTACGATGGGAAAGCTGCCATTCTCATTACCGGGTTTGACCCAGCTGTTCACCATCATTTCCATTCAGGACAATGCCTGAGGAGATTTTATGTCTGATTCTTCAAGGCAGGCAAATTTAATTTATGTTTTCCAAACTTCCATCTTCCAAATTCTCTGCAGGATCGTTTGCTAGAAGACAACCTTCTTTTTCATGCTTCAGGGACAATTTCAGAGTACTGAAATAAGATTTGCTGGCTACACCTCAGCTAATTCTCCCAGGAATCCCTACACACATCAGTAAGTAGATAAGCTGGATTTCCTAAAGCACACCATGTTGGCCTAACTCAAGTCCTGTGCTTCAGTGAGAACAGAGGTGTGACAACAATGAACACATTACAAAATCCCTCCTACAGCCTTCAGAGAGATATAGCACAATGCCCCAGGTGATGGAATGAGCTACGGGTATCACCTTCTAAAATGTGTGTAAGGTTACTTGGATGAAGGTCTGGCAAACACATGCTAGCTGCTACAGGTGCTCAGGAGTTAACTGGGATGTCACTGTGTACAGGTGTTAGCAATTAAATACAAGGAGTTCGCCTGGCAACTTACCCGGCCTCCCTTGTCACCAGGTAGACCTTGTAAACCCTGAAATGCATCAACACAAAAAGAAATACTTTAAAAACGAGTAGGTTTCATTGTATTCCCACTACAGAGAAGAATGTGTGCTCAGGAGCTTGGGTTTTTTCCATTTGTACCAATGGCCCTATGTCAAAAACAAAACTTTTCCAGCAGACAACCTTCTCTTCACCTCCATCAGACCATCCAGGTTGCAACAGCACTATTATTACCTTAAGGGCCTTCAGATAAGAAACAAACTAGTTGTGACAATGCAGCAAACTTCGTTTTTTGTGTTAAACAACAAAGCAACTCCATGACTGCATTAGACCAGAGCACCAACACTGGCCCCATTTTGCAAAAAGCAATCCCAGACAGCGGAACTAACCTCACTGAAGGCAGCATTTGTCCCTTCAATGGCAAGACAGGACTCTCCCATACAGCTGGGAGGCAGGCATCCAGGCTGTGAAAGGTAAGGGGAGCTGCTCAAAAGCAGCATTTTGGACTAAGATACACATCCTGGGAGTCCCCCACAGCTTCTTTTGGTAGTTCAAGGATGAAGGTGAATTAACAGTTTCCCTTCAGCCTCCTCCACATCACTCTGAGTCTGCTCTGAAGCTACTCAGCTTCTTCTGTCATTCCCACAGCAAATGAAATCTTTTAACTTTGAGTTACACCTAACTCAGCTGTGACTGCAAACACTGTAATACTGCAGCATCTTCAGCTGTCAACCACAGCAAGGCACAGGCTCTGGAGATAAATCCCTGCTATTCCATACTTACAGGAAGCCCTGCTGGCCCCATTGGTCCTGCAACTCCAGGATCTCCTTTACTGCCCTGAAATGGATATAAAAGAGTAGAAACTGTTAACATTCCTATTCAGTACAAACAGGTAGCAGAACACCATAGAAGAAAAAGCAAAGGATGCATTTCAAAGCACCTGAAAACCCCCAAGGATGAGCTACTCAAATACCAAAGAGGTGCAGCTGAGGGTCTTGTATGCACAAGGAGAGGGCAATTCCAGCTCTGGAAAAGCCTAGAGCTCCCTCCATCCCTCAGAGTTGTTGTATCTTCAGAGAAGTTACAGAGCATCCATCAGTTCTGAAGCAAACTCACCCTTTCTCCTTTTGGTCCTGCTGGTCCCGAAACCCCAATTGGTCCTGGAGTACCCTGCAGTTGTAGGAAGGAAAACACATCAGGACGCTTTTATTCCAGGGTCTCATTAAAGCCAGGAGACACTGCTACTCCCTTAGGAAAAGCACAGCTTGGAAGGACAGTCTGGTGGTGGAAGGCACCTAGCACCACTACAGCTTTCAGTGTTAGTGGCGATGCATTTGAAGTAGTTGGTACAGGCAATTTGAAGAACATTGGAGCTGCTATGTTAGATCACACCAGCAACAACATACAGAGCCTCATTTCTAATTTTGAAGCGCTCTCTTGACAAGTGTTTCACCAAACATTTCTACCAGCTCCACAGACAGGAATTCTTTCTCTCTAGTTTATACCAGACAAGGCTGAAAGCTGTAGCAGAGTAAAGGCCATTTACACATGTGATAAGCAATTTGCTTTTCTTTTTGATTATTTCCTTATTTTCTTTACCCCCCCCCCCGCCCCACCTCAAGTCAGCGTAGTTGAGCGAAATGGAAAGCGTTGGGTCAGTCGTTCATGCAAGCTGACAGACCCCAAGCTGCAGTGCTGAATGCAGGTGTGCACAGGCACAGATGTGAGCTGAGAGGGGTATCCTCCAGTCCCTCTCCTCCCTCTTTGCCATTCATGTCACTCCACCAGGCTCCCAGTCACGCTGACAGGAAAACCCAGTGTTTTTCCTAACCCTTTGACACAGAGGCCATCTCCCACCAGTGTAGAGGGATTCCTTGTAGAACAGGGGCATATGACAACCCTGGGAAGATTGGACAACTCAGGGTTGCTGAGGAAAAGCCCCTGAACTGGCCCCTGGCTGCAGGCAAGCCTGGAAAGCACCTGGCTGCAGGCAGCCCTGAAAGTCCTTGGCAAAGTTATACACTGGTCATCTCCCCCACTGATTAGAGACTGTCTAGAGGCACTGGGGGTGAATCTTTGCAAAAAGTAGATATAAGCTTGCATAGGTAAACAATAAAGGGAGAACAATGCTCAAATCGTATCGGTGTACGTGACGTTACTCTGGCCAGCTCTCCAGCCTCGGTCCCTAAACACCAGCACACCAAACTTCTTTTCTGGTACTCACGAGACTTGCCTGGGTTTTGCGAAATTAATCAAAGAGATCTTTAATGCTGGCAACATGGTGGTTCAGTAATAGTCCCTCTGGCTAAGAGCAGGATTCCGGCGTCTCCAACCCAGACTCCTTGTACAGACTCCTTGAACCCCATAGGTATGGACCTACAATTCCTTCATGGAGCCTCGATAAAGGGATAGTTTTGAGGCACGTTACCTGACTCCTAGGAATAACCAAGGAGCAAGCTTCCCAAATGAGAGAGTCTTTTTCTAAGAGCTTTAAAGCAAAGGGTCTTGCACTTCTTAATGTCAGTCTGCAATCCTTAGTCACTGAAGTAACCCCTCTGATGCGAGCAGGACAGCTCATGCAGATCAGGAGAGCTTTTCAGAGAAGTTAAGGTCTGCAGAATACAAGTGGAAGAGTAGCTCATGCAGCACACAACTTCAGCATGGTGAAGGAAGAGAGAAAAATCAGGCTCTCCTTAGATTCATGCAGCCATGGAAATCTTAATTGCCTGCACTTATACATCATTTAGTGCCATTGAAATCTCCCCTGCACATCTATAAAACTGTATCTATAGCTTCCCCCAAACAAGTGACTGTATAAGCTGCCACTCAGATTCTGTTCAGAAGTCAGAGCAGCTCAAATTATTCCCAGCTATACTGAGGAGGAGAAATTGCTTTTTGTTTTTAAATAGCCAAATGGATTGTACATGGGTGATCTGTGATTTCCCAAGAGGGATTGAAAATATTTGGCTGTTATTTAACAGCTGTTATCCAATAATAGCAGAGTGGCTTGTAGAACCAGGTTTGCATTACTTAGAATCATAGAATGGTTTAGAGTCGGAAGGGACTTTAAAGATCACCTCATTCCAACCCCTTGCCATGGCCAGGGACACCTTCCACTAGGACCAGGTTGCTCCAAGCCTTGTCCAACCTGGCCTTGAACACTTCCAGGGGAGGGGCAGTCACAGCTTCTCTGAGCAGCCTCTGCCAGTGCCTCACAATAAAGAACTTTCTCCTAATATCCAATCTAAACCTGCTCAATCTTTCATTTTGAAGCCATTCCCCCTTGTCCTATGACTACAGTTCCTGATGATGAGTCCCTCTCCCATCTTATGGGGACCAGCAGGTTGGAGATCCCTCAGGATAGAGAACAGGATAACGGAGCATCATGGAACCATGCAGAGGTTTCATTCGTCTTGTTACTGAGACAGAGAGGAACAAGTAGGCTATGAGCCCAGGATCCAGACTCATAACATCAAAGAAGACAAGCGTGTGACATCAATCCTCATTTTAAGTTTAACCCCTCCCAAGCCTGCTGTAATAAAAATATTATTCCTGGTGTAAACAAGACTCAGGTGGAAGACACAGAATGAGTCACAATACTGGGGAGGACGAACATGGGGTAACAGAGAAATGGAACTCACCGGTGGTCCAGGCCTGCCGTCTAAACCTGAAGCACCCTGAACAGACAGGGAGGGTTCACAAAAACAAGGCAGAGGAGAGGGGAGGAGGGTGAGGGGAAAGGAGAGGGGAGGGGAGAGGTGAGTAAAGCAGTGACTTGAGACAAACATATGCTTGCAATTAACAAAAATTAAGATCTCAAGGACAGATGATGGCACTTACAAGCAAACCAACAAAAACATAGAAACACTGAATACATACAATGTTGACCTGCAACTTTCAGATCCTCTTAAGAGTGCAAATTTCCTTCTCTCAATGCCACCAGGAAAGCTCCTGGGGAAGCAGCTGTTCCGTGACAGGTGGCAAAAAGGACAATGTGACAGTGGAGCTGGAATCTGCATTGCCTTTGTGGCAGGCTGGGCAACACAGGTGAGACACAAGGCTCAGATGCCGGTGGTCACCAAAGCATTTACAAGCAGCACAGAACCATCAGCTGTTCAAGTTGCTACCAAGAAACCCAGGGACTGTTGGTGTGCACTGGGTCAGCTGCAGGCTTGCTCCACTCCACATGCAGTTGTTTGGGGGCTTATGAAACAGGTGGCTCATCTCCCCATGTCACCAGTGCAAATTTACACCAGACTGAGATCAAGTGGCACTTTTCTGTCTGCTTGGCTCTTGCCCTGAATTTCCTCATCCATAAGACCTAACAGTGGTTCTCCCCAAGGCCCATCAAGCCCAGTGGCTTGTATGACAGTAGTTGGGAGGGAAAGCTGTGGTAGGATGTAAGTACCAAATACTGAGTTTTCCTCCACTTGAGCATTACAAACTCCAAGGCTACTGCAGACAATCAGGACTGGAATTCCAGCATGATGTCAAGCCCCAAGTCACAGAAAAAGGCAGCAGATCCAGCTTCAGCATTTTACAGTCTGAAATATTTCAGAACCTGCGTGGCACTGCATTTAGTTTGACAGGCTGAAGACACGTTGGATCAGGCTCGGAAATCTTATGAAGAGAGTTCAGTGGCTCTGAAAAAGGATATAAGTTCCACAATATCTGATCTTACTGGCTGTGCTTCCTGGTTGGCCAGCCAATATTGCTGATCCAAATATAAACCATGTCTAAGAGGACACTTCTGGGCCAGTCTTCCCACCTCCACAGCTCAGGAAGAGTGATGGGAAAAGCCAAGGCACCTTTGGACCCCCATGGGGCTCACTAGTGTAGGAGAAGCAACTAGCACATTCCCTGCCCCAAAGATGAGTTGTTGGGATAACTGTTGAGGCATCTTCTGCTCAGACTGTCACAAGGACATCCCTCCCCTGTCCAGATACCCCACAATAAGGAATAACCACTTACACAGAAAACTTCCATTTGCATTTCTCAGGGGACTGGGTTCTGACTTCTCACTGCTTCACTGAGGCACAATCCCACACCCTTTGAGCCTTCCAAAAGCATCACTTTCTCCCCCCTGGCTCTGCCTGGAGCCCCAGGGAATATACTCATGCTGGGCTCACTTAAGCGCCTAGAGTTAGAGGGGATTCATCCAAGCTCTAGAAGGGAACTACTGTTCAGCACAAGTAAAGGAGGAAAACATTTTACAAAGACACGCACATTTCAGCCAAAGTCAGGGACAAGGGATCTGGGTGGTCAAACACAGGACAAGAAAGCCACACAGTACATGAGATGCACTCTGCAGTGTTCGTTCCAGGCAGAACATTTGGCAAAGGGAGAAGGTCTGCTGTGCCACCAGTGCTTTTTATGATATGAGAGAAGTTGGGGGCTGTGGAACAACTGGGTGGGACTAAGTTACCATCAACTCATCATCAGGTTTGTATCTAAAGCTCCTGCAACTTCTCTGTAATACACTGTGCCCCAATTCCTCTCACTAAGCCAAGCAGTGCACTAACACCAGGTTAACGGGACCGAGTTCACACACAGCAGGGACACGCTGGGTCAGGAGGAGCACTGATGCCATGGCAGAAGTGACAGGAATGTTCCAGCTATCCAAGAAGCTGGTTGCATTAACAACAACCACACTTTGTACAAAGCTTAGCCCAGGAGACAAATGGCTGGGGAAGGCATCTCCAGCTTCTGTTTCTGGTCTTGTCCTGAAGTGCAGAGAACATCCAGGAAAGCTACTGCTTGTTTTTCCCAGTCCTGCCAGAAGCAGGAGGAAATAAAGTGATCACTGATCTATTCAACAGATCTAGAAGTTGAAGGCTGTGTACAGAAATTGAGACTTTGAGTTTAAAAAGCAAAGGCACAGTTATTTATAGACCATCTCTTTCTCTGACTTTACATACCAAATCCCCACGTGCGTCTCCTATTGAGGGATCTTTTTACAGCTGATATTAAGTTTGGCTCACAAAGTGCTGCTTGCTTCCTGGATACTTACGGGTAATCCCAGTGGCCCTCTGTCTCCTTTTTCACCCTGGGCACCCTTCTCTCCTTTCACTCCATCAATCCCTGCTTCCCCCTAAAGGAAGGATGAAGCAGAAAATAAACCCACCATAACAGCACTTACATAACAAACATTTCTCCCTTCAGAAGAGGCAGCAGAGTAATGCTTTAGCCCAATTCTCAGCCTAAGCTGAAGAAAACCACTGTCAAATTACCCCTGTGTGAGCACCTGTTTTAACTCAGTGGCAATAAGAGGAGGCTCAGGCCCTGTGGGTAAAGATGTTCAGAGCTCACTATAGTGCTGCTCTCCCTGCTCTTGTTTCTGTATATAAATATAAATAACCAGAAGTTATCTGATGCAGTGGGATTACACTTTAAGATGTGGATCCACTGGAAGTGAATGACAGGTATGTACAAGCTTTGAAGAAAAATCATACAGAAATAATGTTTGGAAAGACTTTTGTAAATGCTAAGGCATCAGTTTCAACACTTCAGAAAAAAATAATTTCAGCTTTCCTTTACCAACTGTGTTTTTTTAAATTCTGTATTATAAACTATGAAGCAATATTAAACAAAATACTCCTTTTTCTTAAATTCAAAATGTAACCCAAAGCTTCCCCCCCCCCCCCCCCCATTCCTGTTCATAAGGCCTTTTAAAACATACCCATCATTTTTAGCACCCAAACAGTGCTGGTGGCCAAATATTAAGGATAATCAGAAGAACTAAAACACTTTGCACATTTTCCAATCTTTGCCCAGAATGTCACCAGAAAGATGCAGCTCTCCTTGTACGTTTCCACTCAACTGTTTTTTGTCCCAAAATGAGAGCTGCTAATCCATTTTCTTCAAGAAAATATCCAGAAGGATTTATCCTCTTACCAACATGGAAGAAAAGTACCACCTGAACACGAGGAAGCTGTTACTAAAAGGAATTCTAGCACCTTGGACAATTTCAGTCACATTTCAGTACGTAATGTTTTGTACCCTTACCTTGGGTCCTGGAACACCCTGAAGACCCTGTATTTGGGATGAGAAACAAGATATAAGTAATGTTTCAGGATGGGCTTTAAGCTCCAGGTATCCCAGTTAAGCCTGCAGTACAAAGGTTTTGCTTTCTGGAGCAGAAACACTCAGCCCAAAAGCCTCTTTATTTGTGTAATGGGCACTTCATGTACTGTTTTCATCTCTAACGAGGAGCCTCTTGCCAAGCACACCCTGGCAGGGGGCCAGGTGTGCTATTAAGACAATTTCTGCAGTTGATCCCTTTAATCCCATCCTGCTACTGTCTTCCTTTCAGCTCAGACTAACATAACCTTTTTTCTTTGCCCTCCCAGCCCACTGTAGCTCTGACCTACTCTGGGGGTGGGCTTGGAAGTGATACTAAGCATGTTCCCCTTTCAACACTGCAGTGGTTCTGTCTCCTCCACACAGAATCCTCCCCAGCCACAGCCTGCTCTAATCCCATTCCCAGTGCCTTGCTCCTCAGGTGTATCACTCAAACTTACTGGAGGTCCTGGAGGGCCTTGGGGTCCAGGGGGCCCAGATATCTAGAAAGCAATGCAAGAGGAGTCACCATCAATGTGCTGCCCTCAGGGGCAAAGTGGGGCTGCTCAGAGGGGAGACAGGGCACAGGGTGCAGCAGAGCTCTTCCACCAGGCTGGGAAACCTAGACTCCCCCTAAGGACTGCATTAGGAAGCAGCAGCAATCCCAGACAGAGTAGCTGGGAAGCAGCAGCAGGACTCTGCGGAAGGTTATGCAGCAGTTGCCAATATCTAAAAGGAGGGAAAGCAGTGAGGTTTTTTCCCAAAGAAAGGTCCACTTCCACTACTCTACCACCATTCCTACAAGGACCTATAGGGTCAAGGAATAGAAGAGAGGAAAGAAGGCATCTGGTTCCACATGTGTCAATAGCCTGTGGGACTCCTTGCTGCAAGCCATTCCAAAGCTAGGGGTGAGCTTTGAGGGGAGAATGAGCAAATTCAAGAACTCTAAAATCTATTGAAAAAAAAAAAAAGAAAATACATAGTATATATACACATGCAAATAATTGCTAGGAAATCCATTTACTGCAAATACTAGGGAAAATATTTGTTATGTTTTCCAAGCTCTTCTCTTCTTCCCTAGGCATTCCTTATTGACTAGTGATTGTAAGATAGGTTGTTCTTGTGTCAGGAAAAGGAGGGCATCAGGAGTCAGAGGTAGCTGGCGATCCAGTCCCACAGCACAAGGCTTGCTGTCCTCAGTGAAGGGGTGTCACCAGAGGGTGGAGGGTGCCTGTTTCCAGCAGCACTGCCGCCAGATTGTCCCTCCCCTACTGCCGAGATCACGAAGGAACACAAGAAAGGTGACCTACCAATTCTCCTGGATTTCCTTTGTCTCCATGATCCCCAGGCTCACCCTTCTCTCCCTGCACACAACAGCAGAGTCTGTCACCACCGGCTGTGCTCTGGAGTCTCCCTCCATTGAAGCTGCCTGTGAACCACCCATTGCTGGCAAGCAGCAGCTCCCCCGGGAGAAGTGGGAACAGACCATGTGGTTCATATTCCCTGCCTACTGCTGGAGGCCTGACAGACATTGTGACACCTAACAAAGGGGTAGGGCTCTGAGGCTCCAGGGCACTCAGCATTTTGGAAAACAAGCCCTTGTATGCTGCTCTATGCTATTTTCTCTTTACCAAGCAGGAAAGAGCAGCCTGTCTTTTCCATTCTTACTGTCAATCCTGGAAGTCCAATAGGACCTGGCAATCCTGATGGTCCTGGTATCCCTTGGTCACCTCGTTCGCCTTTCTCTCCAGTGGGGCCATCTAGACCCTATAGATCAAGAAAGATTTGTGGAGTTTTTGCATGACTAAGTCAGGTAGACATACAAGACATCACTGCAAGAGCCAAGACTAGCTCTGGTCATCCCAAGAGTACTCTGAAAACCCTGGGCATCCACCAGGTATCCAGGGAAATGCAGGGCATCACTAGTATTGAAAGTGGAGGTACAAATGGCTGAACATCCTCCTGTCACTACAGATGTACCAGTTCCCAGAGTGGGGATGGGGTACTGCTTTCCTGCCTCCAAGTTCTGCTCAGGGTTATGCAGTTTGCTGGAGTCCATGCTAGGAACCACTCCCCACAGCCAGCTGTTGAGACAGCAGGAGTTTCATCCTGGTAATCTCAGAGAGAGGCAGGAAGCTGTTGCATAAAACCCCCTTGAGCAGTGCTGGGGACACAGAAGCAGTGACAGACTGAAGCTGGGAGGCTGGGCACTCTGCCCCAGTTAGTGGCCAGGTTGTGAGGGGTTACCCCATGCAGCTGCCCTCCCAGGAGGGGGTGTGGTGGTGCCTCAGCCTCCCAGCTCACGGTCAGGCCTGCTCACTTCCAGCAGCGTTTCAGTGCCAGCAAGACACCAGGCAGCAAGCTGAGGAACGGACATGGTGCCCACAGAGCAGGGCAGGCACCTGGGGACAGCCACTCCAGCAAGAGGACATCATGTGCCAGGAAGCCAGGACCTCCCATATTGTGACACTTCACGCAGCAACACCCACCTTGCAGGGGCGCTCAGGTATCCAAGGAGTCCTGGGGCCTTGCCCCAAAACCTGGGTGGCCACCAGTACTCAGAGAGGTTTTGATTTACTCACCGGTGAGCCCGCTTGTCCTGGATCTCCCTTATCGCCCTTTTCTCCTCTGACCCCGATATGGCCTGGCTCTCCCTTCATTCCAGGAGGTCCATCCTTTCCTGGCAGTCCGTGAGGGCCAGGGGGGCCCATTTCTCCAGGCTTGCCACGTGGTCCCTAAATGAAATTTGCACAACATAAAGTGAAACATTTACAGATCAGAGTAAGGCTACTCCTGCCTGGCCCAGAGCCTCTTGCACTGCTCATCCTTTCCCTCATGGTTATGCCCTTTGGAGACAGGACAAAGTAGCGTTGCCATGACAAATGTTAGGACATTGATAAACCATTAATGCTCCTTTTTGTGAAGCAAAACACTTTTTTCCCTGTGGGAAAAGCAACCGTGCAATGTCAGTGACAGAAATGACTCCAGGTAAGACTTCTGAAGGGAGGAGCATCGTGCCTTACCTTTTCTCCATCGTGGCCTGGAGGACCTGGCAACCCAATTTCACCCTGAAACACAGAATCATTACTTTGTCAGTTTGAAAGCAGCTATTCTGACTCCTCCTGTGGGGCACTGTGATGAAGAAGGGCAGGCATTGCAGAAACAGCCTGCATGGACCACTCACAGGGAAAAAAAAGCATGAAAAATCCAGGGTTTTTTCTGTAATCAAAAAAAAATAAAGCATGGAAACCCCTGGTTTTTTTCTGTATTCATAGAATTAAAAAAAAAAAAACAAAACAGAAAGACCAACATGGAAACCCCTGTTGAAACATTACATTATGTGACTGCCTGAGAATTTTCCCAGTCTTGTTGATCCTGACTGCCAGCTCACAGCCCCAGTGCTGTAATATAGTCCCCAACCAACACAACCCTTCAGTTTGGTTCCCACAAGCTGCTTCCTGAAGGGGAGGGCAAGTAGAAAGGAACCTTCATCTCTAAGATTAGGCATTATCATTGTGGGAAAAGAGATTTTCAGGATATTGTGTGTGAGGAGGAGTGGCAGAGGCCAGCAGGACAGTCTGATAGTGCTGGACAGGAAGTATGGGAGATCTGGGAAGAGTCGTGGGTGGAAATTTTGCCTGAGGTCTGCAAGTGCTGAACTGAGACAGTACCTTCTGTCCTGGTGGCCCTGGAGGTCCAGCCACCCCTGGACGTCCTGGGGGTCCCTAGATAAAGAAAAAAATTATTTTCATATTTTCAACACCGTTTGTGTTTTGAAACCAAACACCTCTCCTGAGTTTAAGGGGAAATCACTAAGGAATATTTCAAGGGATTCCTAAAATCATATTTTGTTGGCAAGATGAACAATGGAGAGCCCTGAGAGTTGCTCATCCCTGCTCCTTCTGAGCACTCCCTGTTCTAAGCAGCATGTACTACCTCTTAAAGCAGAGCGATGAAAGTCCTGATTAGAATTCAAGTGCCCAAGATCAGAAGGCAAGATGAGCTCTTCTTTCAGCTGTCAGCTGCCCCAGCTTTAGCTCCCAATGGCAAAGGCGAAGTGTTTTAGCTGCACCTAAATTGTCAGGCCATCTGCTTAGGATGGACACATGGCTACTTGTGTAAAACCCCATAGCAAAGACAGGAACTCACCATCAAGGCCAAAGTTCGTATTTCCTAGGAAAAAAAAGTGAAAAAAATAAAATTAAAATAAAAAAAGAAAACAGCCTCTGGAAAACTAAGCTTTTTCCTGGAGATGGCTTATTCTCCACTAATGTAACACTGGCCCAAATGAGCACGGAGCCTACAAAATTAGTAAGAGAAAAAAACCAAACAAACAATAACCACACTCTGAGTCCCACAGAGCTGTTATTCTACAATTTCTCCTTTTTCCCAGTGGAACCCAGGCCAGCCCGGAGCTGGGCACAGCCACCCGTTCACTGCACTTCATCTGCACATGCTTGCAAGGAAGCTTTGGTGACTTTATTCACCACCCACCCCACGCCATGGGCCACTCCCAAGGGGGTTCATGTGACCTCTCTGTCAACCAGTATGGATACATCAGCCCAGCCAGGTGCGCAGGTATTTACCAAAACACTACAGGCAGGGAGCTGTGGGATGAAGGGGACTATGGCACAACCAAGTGCTTCCCTTTGCGGCTGGCGCAGAGGAAGCAGATCTACATTGTTCACAGCTGTCTGTGCCCCTGGGAAACAGTAAAGCACCCAGCAGTCACCTCACAGGACAGGAGGGCAGCTGCTCACCTGGAGAGCTTCACTGATGTTCCCATCATAGTCCATAATTTCATCCTTCCCAGGCTCTCCTTTGGGGCCCTGAAAAATACCAGGTTTTTAGCCAGGGGCTGGGATTGCCCTTCCCTTGGGGTGCTCGGAGCTGTGGCTCACTCTGAAAAAAGGGACTCAGAAGGGTCCATTTCATAAGTGTCCAGTTTTTCATTTATTAAAGAAAGCCTCTGCAATGCAGCAAATTCTACAGAATTGTAGCCAGCCCAGCTCAGATCACCATGTCGTGACCATCAAAGCTGGCAGTCTGGAAAGAGGTGAAGTTGAGGCCAGCAGCCAGGAACTGGATTGTTTGACCAACCCATGAACATGCACCAACCCTCTTGTTGCTCTTTTCTCGTAGGTCAAGGGCCTGAGTCCAGACTGGGATGTCCAAACCCACCTCCTCCTATGAATGAGCCACTCTGAGATGGCTTGGGAGACTTTGTTTCCTCTAATGTGGGGGTGAGGGTTTGGAGTGGAGAAATAGCCTGTCGCAAACTTAGCCACTGCCCAGCTATGAGCACAGTGACAGCAAGACCCAATCTGGACTGTCAGTGTGGTCCCACTATCCTTAGACCCCTCTGACGGGCCAAAACTCTTTGTTAGTGGAGGAACACCTACCCTTGGGCCCATGGGTCCCTGGTCTCCCGGTGAACCACGTTCCCCCTGAAACAGGAAGATCACAATTTTAGCAAAGCCTATCCCTACACTTGCATGAACTCCAGGAATCATCCTCTGCTGGTTCTCTGAAACAGTCTGGGCTAGACAGCTTGATTTAAAATTCTCCTTTTCAGCTAAGTTTTGTACACATAGGAACAAATCTGCAGCTACTGAACCTTGGAACCTGGAGGTGGGTTGTGCAGAAGCACCCCATACCTTTTCTCCCTGTGATCCTGCAGCACCAGGCTGACCAATGTCACCAGCTTCTCCCTGACAGGAAGAGAAAGGGAAAGGGATGGGTCTGTATTGTGTTGAGAGGATGCAACTCCACTGCTGGCTTCTCACTTCCAGGAAGAAGAACTACAGAACTGCACCATCCAAGCACCCCTCCTGTGCCACCTTCTCCTCAGGTAGCCCAAATCTCCTGCCACAACTGCCCACCACTCACCCTTCTGTTCCACCCAGGGCAGAGGGAGTGTTCAGACTGGTTTCTCACAGAGCCTAGAGGGGAGTTATTTGAGAACAAGAAGGGCATTTTCCTTCCAAAAACAGTTCACAAATTCTCTCACCTGCAGCATATGGAACAACAGTACTAAAACACTCTGTAGAACCTGATATCCCTCCAGCAGGTAATCACAGGTGGGCACAGATGAATACAACCTTTGCTCCTTCCTATACACCTTGTGCTGGGCACAGTCCCTCAAAACACACAACTCCGTGAAGGAAAAATCACTCACCTTTGGTCCAGGGGGTCCAGGCAGACCTGGAGGGCCAGGTTCTCCTTTAGCTCCCACCAAGGCATTCTCAGCAATTCCCTTCTCTCCCTGTTTGCAAAGAAGGGTAAGCCGTAAGTCTCAGCTCAGACTCTGCATCTCTGTAATTTCATTTGCCAAAATACTGGCTTAGAGAGACGTGGCCCAAAACAAGGTCCATCAGCTGGACTCTTGATAGCCCAGAGAGGCACTGCTCCAGGAGCAGCAGCTGGCCAGGAACAGGACAGTACGGTCCTGCCTGAGGGTCCTTGCGTAGCCCTGCCAGCAGCCACAGCCACGCTCATCCCTTCAGCTGCAGCACGGCACTTACTCCCCAGGGCAACACAAGGCTGCCTGTGGACAAACCTCATCCCCCAGCCTCCCTTTGAACACTGTGTTCTTCTATTGTTGAAACTGAGCTAATTAAACCACCTGATGACGGCTTCTTTTGGAATGTCTCCCTCTGGAGCTGTAATCATCAGCCACTCAGCCCTGCACACCATGCACACCAAGAGTACATAATAAGGCAGTAACAGGAAAGCTTTGTCACTGAACCCTCATCCCTTCCTGAAATGGCCACTGGCATTCACTGCACTGTCCCCTTTCCCAAAGAAAAAGCAAGTCTGATTTGAAAGGTGTGATTTCTATCTGAAAATCTCAGATAAATCAGGGAAAAAGCCAGTTTTAGGGCTTATCTTTTTGTGACCTGCCTTGGGTCTCTCTGAGCACAAAGCTACTCCTCCAATTCACAGCACAGTAGTGCAGCTCCCCAAAAGCCCCTCTTCTCATCACCCATGGATCTTAGAACAGGAAGGAGGCTGAAATGCCATGTTACATCTGAGGCCATGCTTTTAAAGGGGAACTACTGGAACATGATTCTGTGGTCAATCTCCCCCTCACTACATGAGGGCACACAATTCCTCACAAAGAGGCATCTTTTTGTGTGCCTCCCTCACATCCCTGTCTGGGGATGACATTCAGCTGAGCAGAACATACTGCCACAGCTAGCAGTGTGTGAGCTGTGCACAGGAGGGAGGGAGGAAAAGGAGTGAGAGTGGCCCCACCCAAAAAAAGAAAAAAAAATAAAATCAGGAAACAGACAAACCTTTGGGCCAGGAAGTCCAGGAAGGCCAGGGTCACCAGCTTGTCCCTTCTCACCCTGTTGGCAAAACAGACATGGTCAAGGCTGACTCTGCAGGCTCTCCATCCTGGAGGAGTAGCAAAAGGGTGAGCTGCTCCTGGTTTCACACTCTCTCTCCTTCCCTAGGGATTTTATTTTGGGCACAGACAAGGCATCCTCCATGAGCAGTACCAGCTCAAGACATTACACGTTTTTGCCCATCCTTTTGACTATCTCTGCACATCACTGCCAGTTCTCTCCAAAGCAAGGTGAGCGGGCAAGGGATCCAGGGACACCCCTGTGCATCTTCCTTATCCCTCTGGTCTGCTAAACTCTTTTCCCTGTCACTTCTTCTGCACAGGCTTTCCCTGATCCATATACCCACAGAAGCTGTTGCCGAGGGCGAATTTTAGTTGGAGTGAAGGACTTTCTCCATGCCCTGCTCCTCTTCCCTAGCTCCAAATCCCAGACTCATTATGCTCTTAAAAAAACGCAAGCAGTGCAGTGTCTCAGCTGGCAGCCAAGCTCTGTGATACACACTGGTCATGAAAAGCAGTGACAACAGGAGTGGCAAAAATGGCAAAGACAGCAGCTGATGATACAAGATGATGCCTGGTGAGCTGCAGGCTGAGCTGTGTGAGGCACCATGGAGCATGGAGGATGCCACAGGCAGTGAGCAATGGAGAGCATCTGGCATTCCTTTGGTGAAGTGGCTTTGCTCAGCTCACCATGACAGCGGGGCTATATTTTGAATATTGGAACTCAATTACTGGTCTTTATGTTGAAGTTAAGTTCTCTTCAGACCATTCCATATAGCTGCTAAACTCATGGTTTCCAGGTACAGTGTCCTGTTTGGGAGTCTGCATTTTTCCAGGACAGTGAGAAATATTGGAGGTTTCTGCTACCCTGAAGAAACGTTTCAAACGCATCAGCAGGGGAAGGGGTGTTCTTAGCCGCTACCCCCACAGCTCCAAGACTCAGCAACTTGTACAGATTACAGAGAACAATTCAAACCCTCTTTCCCCCCACAGGTGCCCAGCTCTCTCCACAAAGGCTCCTGGAGCCAAGCTACTGGGCTGCAGAGGCTGGTGCTGCTCATCAGAGCTCAAGGGCACGCATCTGACATGCAGGGGACTTGCATCAATGCTCCAGGAACAGACATGCACAGGTGGCTCCCTGGAAAATAATTAACTAGCAGCAATCTTTTTGTCAGGCAATTCTAGAGTGCAGTGCCCCCCTTCTCCAAGGTAATTTGGTTTCCAGCCACCTGTAAGACCCCCCTGTCTGAGCCTTCTTTCCCTGCCAAAGCATGCACATTGCTAAATTAATGCTTCTCTCCCTGGAAAGAGGGAAAACATTTTCAGGACCTCATACCCAATGAAAAGGTTTGGCATTGGGGGTTTTTGTAAAGGTGTAATTCCTATAATAAGGAATAATCCTGTCCCAGGCCTCTGTGAATCCCTGATTCCGCCTTGGTATCCCACTCTTCATTCAAGGACTCTTTTGAATACACATCCATAAGAGCTACTGAAAACATCCTGTGATGCCAGAACTACGGTGCAAAGCAGTGGATTTCTTGAGGAAGGAGGTCAGATTACTGAATCCCTGTTTAGGGTGTTATTTCTGGAGTCAAGAGATGCAGCACTGTCCTTAATCGTTCCCAGGACAAGGCTACATCCCAGGCATCTCATGCTGCCCTGCCTGCCACCAGCCCCCCACCTCCTGCAAGCAGGAACACGCAAACACACTTCACCAAGGGGGCAAGAGCCAGCAAAGGACACATAATCCCCCGCAAGCATGATAATGCAACACACGGAAGCTCCCGGCAGCTCCCGCTCGCAGGGAACACAGCACAGCGCTACCAGGACACCCAGCCCAAACACACAATGTCCTACCCGCTGCCCCCTCTTCCCTGGCAAACCTGGGGGGCCCATCCTCCCTGGGACTCCAGGATCTCCCTTCGTGGGGAAAAAAAGAGACAGAGAACATGTCTGTTATATGGCTGTCACATGCTGTAACATAACCCAGCGAGCCTCAAACAAGAGCAGCCAGCTGCTCTGAAACCAAGCCGGCTGCTCCGGGATGGAGAGGCATGGGGCACTCACACACCATGCCTGCCTCAGGAACTCAAACCAGGTCACGCTACACTGAGGTGGGGACACTGTGCAGAGCAGTTGATACACTGCACGGCGGAAGAGCCCTCTGCAGGGACATGGGAAGGCTTCTGGGGGCACAGAAGTATGGGAGGCAGAAAGGGGACAAGGGAAGGGGCAGAGGGAACCTACTTGCTAAGCACAGTGTGCTGTGCGTATCTCATGGAGTAGGGAGGAAAGGAGGAAGGCAGCTGGAAGGTTCCCATTGACACAGACACAAGCAGGAGGATGGAAATACTTGCAGTATGGTCCCTCTCTCACTTGGTATCACTGTATCCTACTACCATTTTGCTTAGAGTGGCAGGTGCCACTAGGGCCTGGATTCAGGCACTGGCAAGTACGCAGACATTCCTCAGCTCCCTCAGCTGATCAGGAAGGGAAAAATACACAAACCAACCAGAAGTGCAGGCTCAGAGCAAAGCCCTGTGAGAGTACCTTTTCTCCTGGAGTCCCAGGCTCGCCCTGGTGAGAAAGAGACAGGAAAATAAGGTGAAAAACCAGGAGGAGAGAGTACAAATCCTCCTAGGGCTATCAGAGTGGGGAAAACAACATTGATCTATGGGGGCCTTGACCTGGTAAGTAAGGGCATCACAGTGCTTCAGTTGCATATTTTTGTGCCTGAAACTTCTTTTATCTTCACTAGCCAGCTCCCAGACTGCTCTAAGAAACCAGCAGACCTCAGACTCGTGGCTTCTATAGAACAGAGCAACGACCTTGCAGTATGTCAGGATGTTTACCAGACACAGAGGAGCATAGGAAGACAAGACTCATCTGCTGGCACAAAGGAATTTGCCGCTCCTTGCTCTGTTTTCACAGGAGAAGAGCAAGGCTGCAGGTGCAGCTGGGGGAGGCTGTGACGGTACTAGTTCACCAGACTCGCTGCCAGGTAGCAGGAGTGAGGCTGGAGACAGGTGTAGCACCTCCGCCAAAGCCACGGCAGTTCTGATATTCCCCTTTAGTGGGAGCTGTACGACCATTTTCTAGCACCTTGCGTTCTCCCAGCTCCAGCCCGCGTCCAACTCAAGGCATTGCAGCGTAAAACTGACCTTCATCCCTGCGGTGGCCAACCCAGGAGCGCCCTGGCAGAGAGGGGAGAGACAGGAACATCTTGTTTGAAATTAATCGGACATACATTTTTAAAAAAGCAAAACAGTATCAGTCAGGTGAAACTGAAAATGCGAAAATCTTTTCCTTTCCACCACTCAGAAGTAATGCTGTAACACCACACAGCACACGTCTTCATTCCCTGAGCAGTTGTTCACCTGTGGCAGTGGCTCTGGGTTCCAGAAAGCTCTTCCAAAGGCAGGCATCATGAGCACAACCCACTCGAGACAGCTGGATTTCCACCCCCACCCCCACCGTCCCTGGTTTTAGTCCCGCAAGTGAAGCAAAGGCCAACAAGCAGAACAGGGTCAAATAACTGAGGAATGCAAAGACAGACCAAGGACCAAACCCCCACTTCAAGGCTAGAGCCCAGATACCTCAGCTCAAGCATCCCAAGAAAAGCCAGCTTGTATCCCAGAGCCTTGGAGTATTCCCCCTCATTCTGTTTTTATCACAGAAGACAAACCCTGCAATAAAATGCTTTCAGGAGAGCTCTGAAGCCAGACACCTTAGGGGAGAAAACAGACCTCCGAGCACTGCAATTCAGGTGTCATTCCGCAGCGCAGAGCAAGCCACCACCATGGGACTGCGGAGTCCAGGCTGCCCTGTCATCCGAGACAGGTGCCTCAGAGCCTCAGGAGACAGCTGCTCCCACAGGGACTGTCACATTTCCCTTGACAGTTTTTGCTGATGCAAAATGCAGGTTGTCCCCGTCAACCATCCTCTGAAATCTCTGTATACCCTGTGTTAGTATTAGTTAGGCCCTAGTTAGAAAAGGTTCAGTTGAAAAAGCAAATATGGGGGATAAACTAAGGAGAGGGGAGGGAGTGAAGTGGTATTAGAAGTTGGGAAATGTAAAGGGTTGGGATGTAGTACATGAGGCAGTGAGGAGGACTGGGAGCCAAGTTCAAAGTGAAAAGAGTTTGGAAAAGTTCAAACAAGAAGGAGTGGGGAGCCAGAGAGCAGCAGGATCATACCTCTCAGCTTTCTGAAACAGAAATCGGGGACAAAAGCTAAAAAACACAAGGACAGAAGATGGAGATCAGGGATTCTATGCAATAAATGGGGGGGAAAAAGCATTCCAGATCGTCTCAGGATCAGTAGGTTTTAGTGAATACAGGCTAGAGTCATGAAAGGGATAACATGCAGTAAGTGGCTTTGGTTAGGCCTTCGTGGTGCCTTGGGATGCCTGTTCCTCATTTTTCAGCCTTCGAACAGCAGTCAACACAGATCATGTTATTTTTTAGTATTTACCCTTAAAATGCAATCCACAGACATGCAGGGTTGCTCACACACTGACCCTGATTCATCGCTGCATTAGTCCAGGTTCACACTTGGGCAGCCCTGCTTATCCCAGCTGGGCTAACACACATCTGCAGCAGTCACCCGGGAACCCAATTTACAAAATGCCAATTCCCTTTACAAACATCAGCAACTGGCTGCTCTCACTGGCGTAAAGCATGAAGATCCTGATGTTGCAAGTCAGCATCAGACTGGACATGCCATTTGCTCTGTAAACACTTCTTCCCCACCATCGCCTTCACAAATTAGGCCCTGTATTTTGCAATTTAGAAGCATAAACAATTCAGCTGAGGACAGCCACCAACTAAGAGACACACACACAAATGCCTGTGCATCAGGGGCAGTCGAGTGCTATGGGTGAGATCAGGCAGACAAGCGTCACTCCTCTGGTTACAAGGTACCTTAGAGCCATGTCTTCCTGGCATCCCTGGCATGCCTCTCTCCCCCTGGAAGCAGAGCAAGACACAGAGAAAGACAGCAAGAGACAGGAGATGAGTCCTCCCAGGGCACTGTGAGGAGTGCCCAGGGCACAGGTGATGAGAAACCCTCCCAAGCGAGGTGAGGCACTGTTTTCCCCACCCGACTATCATCAAGTTGACTGCCCTAGCTGGGGCCATTTCCCATCAGCAGCACCTCTCAAGCCTTACAGGACGGACCCCACTGGAGTGCCACAGCCTCTGTATTCTGCTACCACATTCCAGGTCACAGCATGATGTAGGGCACAGGGAGGCATTCAGCTCACAGTGACTATAGAATGAACAAACCTATTTGGAGAAACAGAGAATCCAAGGGTGCTAACAAGTGCTGTTAGCCTGAATTTTGTCTAGTGATAACTGGAAAATAAAACATCTTCGGGCAATCTGCATACTGCTGTCATTTTGTTCTGGGTGTTTAGTCCTTGCTTGGAAGGATATACGTATATGCTTTTTTTTTTAATTAACTTTTTGTAATTACAGCATCCTGTGAACTGTATTTTATAAAACAGCTTCTAATACCATCATATACATGGCCTAATGTGGGCACCTCCTACCCTACACAGCCTACTTAGCTACCCTATTTTCAGCAGTTAGAAAAGTAAAGCAGTAATTAGGAATACTTTGTACTGGAAAACGTGGATCGCTCGCTCTCTCTCTCCTTCCCAATTATGCTCTCTCGTTTTTTTTAAGCAAGACCAAGCAGGGAAGACCGATGCTTTCTGGTGGAACACACCCACCCTGCTTGCAGAGACCATCCCCACAGGGCAGCCCAGCCTGTGACAGTAATTCCCCTTCCCAGAGACTTTTCTGGAAGAACTGTCCGCCTGAAGAGCTGTTGAATTATTTAGCCCTGCAAAAGCAAAGCCCCCTTGGTGAGAGGGAGCACGGTAACCCCCCACAGGGGCAACTCAGAACAACCACCCTATGCCATATTTCCTGACGACGCTGGCACAGCCCCCGGCACCGGCGAGATCCCACAGGCACTAGAGCTAATTAGAGAGGGCAGCAACAAACGTGACACTGCGCCGCTGAAGAGCAGAAAGAAACCCAGCGCCAGAGAAAAAGCAGGAAAAACAACTTTCCAGAACATCTTTAAACCCTTATGTGTTTGAAAGCCATTGTAGTACAGCGAATACCCACTGGGCTGCTCCCTTTGCGATCCCCTGCTACCCTAGGAGCTGCACAGGGTGCCATAGCCAGGCAGCAGCAGCTGCCCACCAAAAGCAGCACTGGAATGGTGCAGCCAAGTCAGGAACTGGGAAACATCACCAGAGATGGGTACAAAACATCCAGCACAGCTCCCCAGGGGGCTTTAGAAAGGCAACCAGTAGCATCTCCCAGCTCTCCTGAGCTTCATGCTGATTTAGGAAACACCGCTCCCTTCCACACCGTGACCTCACACTCTCCTCCCCTTTTACTTGGTGTGAGCAGCTTTATCCCCACGGAGTGCCAATGGTGCCTCACGCTGATCAGCTCATTAGCTGCCAATTAAAGCAGACAACCCTTCCTTTTTGCTCTTTGCTGTGAGAGGCAAATTATCAGGGGGTTATTGAGAAAGGCTGTGGGCACTTTATGGCTCCTTCCTCAAAGCATGAGAAAAAGCCTCATCCTATGGATCTTTCAGGAAAAAAGTAAGAAAACATCAGTGAAGCTGAATGTGACAGGCTGGGGGCAGAATCAAATGCTCATTCAAGTGGGCCAGGTGATCACAATGACTGCCTAATGACCTTCATGAGACACAGATTTAGGTCCTTACATGATCAAAGCACAAGTGGTGGCCACAGAAGAAAACAGCTGAGAGACAATCTAGGTTGTACTGCACCTGTCACTGGGTGGGGACAAGTGGTTAAATGAACAAGGGGTCTGTATGATGCTAGCAAACCTCTTCAGGCCAGAGATATTCTTCACTGGCAGCAGTGATATTCCATGCAAAATTGGCCACTCAGCTAAACTACGAATCATAGTGTTTGTCCAGGGCTCCTCAAGGCAAAGTCCAGGTAATTGGATCCAAAGTTGGAAGATTTAAAAGTCTTCCAGAGTCCCAATTAATCCTCCTAGGTGGGAGGACAACAGAAAGAAGCAATTTCCAAAGACAACAAATGCACGTTCTGTTGGATGCTCAGGAGCTGCTACTGGGTGAGGTCTGGCTGCTGATTTAAGAATATGTCTGCACTTCCCCTTCAATTCCTCTGAGCAAAAAGAAAGGAAGTTGAGAGAAAAGAGACCTTGACAATAACAAATGAAAGTCTGCGTGTGAAAGAAGCTGCTGCTTTGGGACTGGGGAGGTGCCCCTTTGGAGCTGCAATTTAGTATCACAAAAACTGTGATGGGTTTCATCTCTGCTCTTCCTGACGCGGGATGAATAAGGGATAAATAAAGGGCCAAGTAGAAAGACTGTGGCCCCGAGTCAGGGAAGGCTCTCATCCTCTGGATGACCCTGAGACATCACTGCAATACCTGAAGACTTCCCCTTTGCCAGTGAAGGGCTGGTTAGCCCTTGTACACGGGCACAAATAAAGCAGGTGTTCCAATGCTAGCAGTGAAACAAGGGACTTTAAGCAGGGACGAAACACAGCTTCTCCTTTCAGCCTTTTCTCCCTCCCAGGCCACACTCTGACTTCAGTCCTTCAGTTCAGCTTAACAGGAGACCCACTGTTGAGAGAGCAGCAAACTCCAAGCCCTCAAAACACATCTGTTCTGGGTGCAATTCCACCTTCATTCACACTGGCACAAACAGGAGCAATACCTTTGTCCTTGATGGAATTACACTGGAGAAGGACACAGGAAACCTTTGGACTCTGCAAGCACTGTAGTATTTCTGAGGAGGTACTGGTTTTTTGTAGGAACACAGTCACTGCTGCTCTATTAAACTATGAACCCAGAGCCTGCATTCCCAAAAAACATCTCTTTAAACTCCAAGTGATGTATCCCTGGTAAGCTCTGAAGGGGCCTTTTCTCTCTTCGAACAGTAATCCACCCAGATGGTAAAGATATAGAAAGTGTATGTGCTGCACGATAAATGAGCTGTATGCCACACACTAAATACTGGAAATGTACATGTCACTGTTAATGCCTGTCCAAATGTTACAGGACCAGTCTTTCCTCATGATGTTTAAGATGTATGGCATGACACAGCGTGCTCTGACTGCCATGAACACTTGCCAATGCTGTAATGTTTTAAGCACAGTCTACATTGAGTAATATACTTTAAATATATGGGTACAGTAAATTTCAGTCAAATAGATAACATCTGGGCAGAGACCATATGAGCCTGTAAAAAGTGTCCAGAAACAGACAGAAAAGCTGGTGCCAAACCTCAGCCTGAATCGTGGAGTTTGAGTGGATTTGATGCGTCAGCTAACCAGAGTTTATGAGGAAACCCCAACCTAGCCCATCAAATAGAGAGATGTAACAAATCACCAGCAAACTTCATAGTCAGAGAAATGCCTTTGGTAAGAATCGAATTCGACCGAACGGATAAAGGCTGCATTTATTGCCTGAGCTCGGAGTGCCTGTCTGTGGTTAATCAGAGCACAGATGTGTACTCCATCAAATACCCCACAGAGCTGCCTTGGACCCAACTTCCCCTTACAATCCATTAGCCCAAGGAGCAGTATCTCCCAGGTGACCTACTGTGCATTAGAAAAACATATTTGTCATGCCTACCTTTACGCCAGCATCCCCTTTTTCACCCTGCCCAGCAAAGAGGAGAGAAAGGGGGTTAACAGAGAAGGACAGTGAACATAAAGGGAAACCAAGCAAGCAGTTCAGTTGTAACAGCAAGGGACAAAGGGAAAGTAGCCAAAAGAGGGGTGTGATAAATGCAACCCCAGCACTCTGGTCCTCCTCACAGCAACATGGTACCAGTCAAGCACTGGCTGTAACCCAGCCCTCCTAGGGAATGCAAAGGCAGTTTAGGTCCCTGGAGTGGATGCTGGAGGTTGCCCATACTAATGTTTTTCTACATGGTAAGGGTGTAGAAACCATCAAAATATTTCATGGTCCAGAGTAGTCTCATTTTCACAGCCCTGGTGCAAAAGCCTCTAAAGGCTGGGCCAGTTTTATTCTTTAATGGCAGACTGTGTAGGTCCTGGTTCAGGACAGTGCGGAATCACCTTGGCCAACAATCGCCCAGACTCTTCACGTAAGAGCAAGTGTTCCTGTCTACAAAGTTCATTCCAGGTTCTAGAGAACTGTCTCCAGCCCATGGCCTTTGATATCCCCTTAGGATAGGCTTGTGCCACTTATCTGCCCCTGAGAGGTGCCCCCACTGACTCGACTTTAAGGGTTACCTTGGGGCCAGAGGCTCCAGGGAGGCCTGACTCGCCCACCTCACCCTGAGGAAGAGAAGAAAGAAAACAGTGGAAGAAGCAAACACAGCAGCAAGAAAAGGAGCTGTTGGTCACCAGAAAGGTCAGCAGAGGTGTGAGACACACCAAGGTGTCCTACACACACCAACCTACCCCTGGGTCTCTCTGGGAGAGGAGCACCACTCTGCATCAAGAAAGATATTCAGTGTATGAAATGTATGGAGTGAAGGCAGTGGTCCCATATCCTACATCATATCTGAGTAAACAACTTTTCTCAATATTTAGCCTTCTTTTCCCTTCCCATTAGGACTTGGTCCCCTACATTCATCCATTCCTTTCAGCTTTCCCAGAGAAAGGTCATGACCTTGGGCTCATCCTTCCAAGATCAGTGCAGGCTCTTCGTTTGAAAGTGAATTAGCCAGACAAGTTGTTTCATGTAAGAGGAGCTCGTAGGAGAGGCTGGTAGGAGAGGCCCTTGCTGTGAGGTCGCTGCCGAGAGCCGCCCGCCCTGCGCACACAGAACAAGATGGGCTCCTAATGGAAAATCTGATGGTTCACTGAGAGAAGGGGCAATAAATTGTGTCTGTCTGCAGGAGTGGGCTGCAGTCTGCAGGGGCTATAATTTCCACTTCCTGACATAACAAAAACTTCTCAGTTTATACAGAGCTAATTAAAAAGCTCTCAGGTCTTGCCATTTTGCCTGCAGAGCACCCATAAAGAAACGTGGAGATAACAGGGGACACAGGATTCCTTCCTGCTGGGAACATTCACCTTCCCCTTCTCCAGCTGACATCTCTTTAGCAGTGTCTCTTCATTCCCTCTCTCCCCTTTGATCTTCCTTTCTGTCTTTCCCCTGTCTTTCTGTCTCTTCATTACACCCTCCAGGCTTGACAACCCTGCTGTTAATCAGCTGCTGCTGAAGGCATTCGGGCATTGCCAGTTTCTGCCTTTTAACCCAGAGCAGAACTGACTCTTTCCTGTATCCCAGAGAGCAATAGCCAGGGATTTGGCCCTTTCCAGCCTCCTGTTTGGGTCTGGATGCACAAGAAGTGCATTTCAGCCTGCAAGTGGGTGTAGAGAGGCACACACACACACAGACATCTGTTCCGTAGCTGCTGGAGAGTTAAAGGTATCTCTGGGCCCAGGCTCTCCTTACATGGGTGACAGCAGGGAATCTGTGGGCCTGTTGCAAATCCAAGTCCAACAGGAAAAAGGCTCCACAGGAGGCTTCAGCACAGTCCATAGATTTTCAGCCATGATTCCATGAAGCATCAGTGCACTAATTAATTTAACAACATTGAAGCTTCCCTTCTTACCTTTCTGCCAGGGTATCCCTGAATCCCAGTGTCTCCCTGCAAAAGGCAAAAAGACGAAAGAAAACGAGGCTTGGCCTGAGAAGGATGAATCTCTGCCCTCTTCCCTGGGGTATTGCTGGGATGGGAGAGCGTTCCATGGGGAAAATTCGTCTTTTGCTCAGAGTGATTCCACTGAGCTCCCGTCCCTTCAGACCCACAGCTCAGCATTACCTGCGCTGGGCTGAGCCCTGGAAGGAAAGCCCTAGCAGACAGGTAATGCATGTCAGCTCTGTGCCCCAACCTCCATGGTTCCTATTTCCTCACCCTGGCTACACATATCAGATAAAAACAAATTAGGGTGGGTGGCTGCGGCTGAAAAACAACAACAACCACCCCCTCCCTCACACTTTGGCAAGTGAATAAATGGGAAACCATGGCAGAGTTAACAACAGCATTGCAAAATCCATTCCTGAAGCACTGGGAAATGCTTTGAGAATGGAAGAAGCCAATAAAGCTGTGTGTGGCAAACAATTTTGCAAGATGGGCTGATGAGGCGTGCCTGGCTCAGTCAAGATGCTACTCAGACGTGTCGCCTGCACAAAACCCATGAGTCAGCACACGGGCCAGGCCCCAGAGGCAATGCTGAGCTGGCTTAGAAATCTTTCTCAGCTATTTGATGTAACCTCTTTTACCCCTCCTCCATCCATCAAAATGTACTCATCTGTCCTCATCAGGAGAGTCCATCTCTGTTCACCATCTTTCTACACCTCTAAGTGAGGAGAGATGTCTCACCTTTGGTCCAGGAGGCCCAGGTAAGCCCTGTGGATAAAATCAAGAGAGACACTGGGGCTGGAAAATACAGACATCACATGGACAGCAGGGTGATGGGGGGATGCTGGCTGGTTTGATTTGAAACACCCCTTAAAGATTAGCACTGGTGAGCTCAAACATCCCTAATCTAGTCTTCATGTAGATGAATACTATCTTAGTCCGCACACCCAAATCAATTCATGCCCATAGTGCTCCATCCCTCCAGGTTTGCTCTTGCTGAATCTGAAGACTAAAAAGCTGCTTTGCCTTATGTCTTATGCTCCAGAATCTTTTCTGTTTCTCTGGCTTGCTTGGGGAACTTGTTCCCAGCCCACTGTGCAGCTCTGGAGTAAATCAGGCATTTGCAGCTTCCTCTGGCAAGCTAAACAGAGAGAATATATTAACAAACAAACCACTTGTGTCTTTAAATGAGAAAAAACCAAACAATTTACCTGATATGAACCATGAAGCATACCAGATATATGTGTGTGTAAATATAAATAAACAAAATATCTATGCAGGAGCTGCATGTGAGCAGGCAGGAAGGGAAAACTACTCTAGATATGCTCTGATGCCTGTACCACCCTTGATGTTGCCTGCTTTGGCAATTCAAGTGTTTAGTCATCCTGTCCTTGGCTCCTCAGAGAGAGATGAAGATCTCTCAGAGAGAAATGAGGATGTTTACAGCATCCCTGACCCCTGTAATGTGTGTGGAGAGGTGCATTTGCCTTCAGGGATGAGACTTGCTTGTCCTGTTAGCAGGCCTTGAAAACTCTTTGAAATGGAAGTTCCTTTCATTCTGCAGTGGCTACGGAGCCAGCATGCCATGTTTTCCCCTGCAGCTCCCAGGAATGGAGCTGGTTTCTGGTACCCACCTTTCCATCTCTGCCAGGCTTTCCAGGCTCTCCCGCTCTGCCCTGTCGCGAGAGAGAGATACATGAGCAGGATTTTCTGTCCTGTGCCCTGCCATTTAGCAATGGTATTATTTTATAAATGGTGCTTCTGTTCCCACCCTCCTTGGCTGCTCGATAGGACAGCGACAGGACTTCAAAAGGGTGGCAGGCAGCACGACAATTACACCCCAGGTGTTACTTCCTCCCTGGGGCCATCTGCAAGGGCTGAGGAGGAGGAAATGAGCCTGGTGTCACCCACTGTGTGTCCAGATATCAGCAGTGCCCAGTGCACATCTCCGCCTTCCCTCTCACTCCCCTCCTTCCCTGGAACTTCTTCCTCTCCACACATCCACATGCTCTGCAAGCCTCCTGTCCATGGCTATCTCAGCTTCGCCAGAAGCAACAGGGGCCAGAGGAAACAGCCTGTGCCCTCAGGGATGGGGGAACAGAAGGATTTAGGTTTTGGTAAGGACTTACAGGGGGTCCAATTGGCCCAGGACGTCCTGGGGTTCCTTCGGGTCCAGCTGGTCCAGTGGGCCCTGGTGGACCAGGGGGCCCTGGGGGACCTTGGATCCCCGCTTGTCCTTGCTCACCCTGCAGTTTGTAAAACAAGAGTTATCAGCTGGCAGAGCAAACCCTTCACACCACCACCCTAAGGGCCCAAGGCAGGCCAGCCTGACTGAAGCAGAGGAAATAGAAGCAAGTCCCAGGTTACTGCCAGGAAAAGTTTCCAAGAGTGATGGAGAGCCCTGCTGAGGACAGCTGGGCTCCCTGGGAAGCAAGAGCCAGCACCCAATGGTTTGCAAAGACATCTGAGATCACCTGGTCAGAGCTCTCTTCTAAAGGGATCTAGAGATGACAGAGCAGTCCAAAGAGACCTTTTTATTCATTGAGCCAGTCAAGTAAAATTTATGTGTCAAAGACCAACATCTTTTGAGTCTCTAAGGAGGCTTTCCAAAGCATTTGACAGTCACATGTGAAGCAAAGCCTCCCATGATGACGCTGGCACTTCCAGGCAGAGCCACAGTGTCTTACCTCAGCCTGTTTTTCCCCCATACTATATTTGTTGGACAACACTCCCTCTGTTTTGCCAAGGACCAAAAGTAGAAATCCCACAAACCCAAAAGAAAATAACACGATCATCATGGCATTCCTGGAGCCCACCCAAGGCAGGCCCATGTACACTAGGCAGAGCCTGTTTTTCTAAGATTTAACAAGGCAGTGCATGCTGAGCCACCTGCCATTTTCAGCTCTCTGAAACAGAGCCGTTTGAGCCAGTTCCTCCCCAGGCCCCTCAGTAGCCATTCGGTGGCTGTGGCTCATGCCTCAGCAATGTCATCTGGCCCAAAGGACCTGGACGTGGCATCAAGTGGCGCTGAGGAGACAGTGGGTTGGAAGCACCACGTTTGAATACCAGACTGCTGATCTATAATTGATTAATCCAGCGAGCTCCTAGGGCACTGTGGCACCCGCGCTAAGCTGTTTGCTTATTAGGCTCACCTCCCTAGATAAAGTACCATGACAGCCTACTGGTAGTGATCCAGTTTCAATTTGAAAAACTTTCCTTGGTGGATCCATGGGAAGCTAGAAACCAAATATGGCTGTTTCTCAATTAAAAGCCAATGGGTGTGCAATTGGGTCTCTGCTGCATTTATCCTCTCTACAGCCTTATACACTGGAGGAAAATGCATGAAATCTGTCCCCTGCCTGTGTTCCTACCAAGCACACTGTTTATCCTGGCTGCCTTTAGTAAAACATGCAGATACAGGGATGTTTGCTTTATTTAGAATGATAAATGAAAATAATAAGCTGCAAATTTCATCCTTTCTGCCATGAGCTCTGTTTAAAAGAAAATTTCCAACACATGGGCCAGGCTCACGAGAAGCTCAGTCACGTGTGGAGCAACAGCCCTTTTCCAGTGCCTCACCACCCAACCTGGAGCCCATGCTGGGAAGCCTGCTGGGCCAGGCAGGAGGGGTGCCCTTGCTTCACCCCATTTTTAAAGTGGATCTTCATTCATCCTGTGGCCCTTGCAAGGGAATGCAAGTTCTTTTCTAAGCTTCTTTATTTTCCATACTCAGTGCTATTCAACCATCCTCTAAATGGTCTCATAGCTTTTAAATATGGAAGGTAATTTGGATCTAATGAAGATATTGGGAGGACACTGGAATATATTTCTAGATTTCCTCTTGCCTTGACCTCTCATTCCAGCTTCAAAGACTTTCCTTCCACTGCATCTTACAATACTCCCAGCATGGGTGCACCACGGGAAGCCAAAGGGGGCTTTGCCCATCTCACTTTGGCTCTCCCTCTTCTACTTCCACCTCAGCTGCTCTCTGCCAGCCCAGTCCATGATCCAGATTTAGGGCACTAAAATGCATCATGGTGCTGGAAAGGGGTGCTGGTAGGGGACAGGGAGCTGGGAAGAGCAGGAGCCCTGCCCCAGCACAGGGAGTGGCTGGAAGGAGATCCCCCAAAAGTCCTGTTTGCATCACCCTCACTTTGCTGTCTTGGGCACAGCAGGCTTTGTCTAAGCAAGTACCCATCCTTGCAGATCCCTGAACACACAAAGTGTTATTACCACATCATTATAGTCTCATTAATGTGTTCAGCACAAAAGGACCTCCACAGAGCTAAATGGACAGTAAGTCGATACAGTAAGTGGGAGATCAGGTGTCATTTTCCTCAGTTGTCATTCTATATTTTTAGCTGTCGACTGGAGCTATTTTTCAGTTCTTTTAAACATCAGCCAGCCACCCTGACTGTGCCCCAGCAACGCAGTGCTTGCTCAGCCTCCTCACAGAGGACCCCCCTCAGCCCATGCCTCGGCTAAGCCCCAGCCCTTGGGCAAAGCACTCCTGCTGATGTGCTCAAAGTTAGCAGCAGGATTTTCCTCTCTTCCAGGCGCTGGTGCTAACATCCATTTTGCAGACTCACTTTTTTTCTTAGTATTCATACACTGGGCTCCTGGAATTGCCTGGTGCTGGCAGATCTGTAGGAGCAGATTACACCCTGTTGCATTTAGAGAATGAATACACCAAAAGCAAAACGGATCATGGCAAAACTCTCCGGTGAAGTTTTCCTCTGCAGACAGAGGAATCTGCAGCCCTGGCTGACGACAGGATGTAGGGCAGCTATTCAAGTTTCCCACTTCATCCTGGAGAGGAACTTCAGCTTTCAAAGCCTTCCCAAGAGGTCAGTCCTTGGCCTGGCTCTCCAGACTGTCACTTTGAAGGGCAAACAGCGCAATCCATGGGGCTCTGTGTGGTGCGAATGCTGAATTGATAGAAACTGAACTGAAACCACAGCCTCAGGTGGTAAGGTCAGGATTTGTCCAGTGCTGGGCAAGGACCAAGCACCTCATGGTAAAGGTCTCTTGCATTCTGCAGTCCCCTGCTAGCATCCAACTGCCTAGACAGGCAGCAGGGTGACAAAACCCAGCCACTTAATAGAGAGTGCCCAGCACACTTCATCGGGGTAATTGCAGCAGTTTGTCCACACAGGAAAGCTAATCCCAGCTGATGGAATGAGAGAGCATAAAGTGGGTTCATTAAAAGCCACATGAACTCTGACTACAGACACTCTTATTCACTATTCGTATGTCCGTAATTCACTTTATGAATTCATTCCCAAAATAAACTAAACATGAATTATGGCCCTGGAAACCAAAATAAATGTGTTTACACAAAGATTTAATGCAATTTAATGAAACCATTCTAAGAGCTTATTTAAACACATTTCCCCAAGTGCCTCAGACTAGACTAGCCCTTAAAAGAAGCGTTTGCCTATTCATTCTTCTCAGTTAAATTTCACAGACATTAGATGCATTTCAGCAAGAGGCTTCTAACCTCTTCTGGAGATTGAATATGCAGGAACTGACTCCTTAAGGGAGGAGGCTGCTTGTCGACAGCCCCAAGAACAGCTTCATGGCCCATTTCTTTTAGTTCAAAAAACTGGCTTCACTGCATTTCTTTTTAGCAACATTATCACATCAAAGATTTCCTTCACTTTAAAGAAAGTCCCTCAGCTCTGCCTGAAACTCTTGGAAACCCCTCTGTAGGGGATGAAAGACAGGTAGCAAGCTGATTAATTGCAAGCATCAGGATAAGCTCAGAAACAGGCAATAAGGAGGAGAAGTCTACCTGGAAAGTGCGTCTCTTTATAACCGGAGGTGGAGCCAGCCGCACTGAATTGAGGAGAGGCAACAGCTGAAGAAGATAAAACCAGAAGGTCGCAGGGCAAAGGAGGCCATTAGGGCACCGAGAATCAGAGAGCAGCCAGGGGAGAGAACAGAGAAGAGGGGAACAGAGAGATTGTCATGAAAATAAAGCCCAGCATGAGAGCGGCACAGGGCGGGCGCGGCACAGGTACCTGCTGGCAGACCTCTGAGCTCCTCCATGCCACTCACAGGGGCACTCAGCAGGTGCCAGCCTGGCAGGTGTGGGGTGGCCACTTGCCATCCCAGTGCTCCCTCCACACAGAGCTTTCACAGCTTCCTCTGCTTGGAAATAGAATTACCCAGGGGATTTTTGACTCAGCTCTGCTGATCTCCTTAGGAAGTGTTCACTGCAAGATATCCACTCAGTGGTTCTGCTAGGGTGTCCAGCAATGGGATTGTTTCTCTTAACTTATCATCATCATCATATTTGGGGCAACTATCAAAATTACAATTTTCTCCAAGTTTTCCAAGTGCAGTTTTCTAGTTCTCTCACAAGAAACCCAGTGTATCTCCAGGACTCACCCTTCCTCCAGGTGTGGAAGGGAGTGGAGAGAGGCTAGCTGGGTCAGCACAGAGGTCCCAGCATGGTTCACTGAGCTGGCCAGACACAACCACCCTGGCCAAGGGAGAAGACCAGGCCTTGGAGCTGGATGCCTAAGCAGGGCATTGCCTTGGCAGCCTGCGCTTTGTTTTTCCTTGCTCAACAGCATCATCACCCTCTGACTGCTTATAGCCAGGAATGCTGCCTCAGGGCACAAAGCTGACCCGGACACACAGAAATCAAATGCACTAAAGCTCAGGAGCATTTGTTCATCCTTTTGCTGTATCCAGTTTCCACTTGCATGCATGCTGCTGTCACCCTGGCACCCACCATGCCGGCTCCAGGCCCAGGAATGCTGCTCTGGCCTGATCCACTTTCCTGTTCCTATCAGGTTTCCATTGAAGCTGCTCTTGATTTACATTGGGAGAAGCAAGAGAGACTTTCTGTGCTTGGGCACAAAAATGTGCCCACGTGTGACATTTCCCCCTATGAGCTGTGCACTCAGATCCCAGAGGTCTGCCCACAGGCCTCCCACCACAGAAACCATACACCTCCAAGCAGCACATTTTATTCCCTTTAAACATTGTCCTTCACGTGTGCAGGGAAAGCAAGGATCCAGTCCTGTTGCAAAGAGAAGTGGTAACCCAATATTGCGGTGTCATGATCAGGTGGTTGTGTTCAAATGCACTGATCCAGACAGCCACAAGCTATCGCTCCAAAAGCAGTGCTGCTGGAAATTCAGCTGGGCTGATTTTATCCAAAGGCAAACCTCCCCTTTCTAAAAGAAAGTGTAGGAGGCCCCATAGCTCAGGAGAGCCAGCTAAGCTCTCTCTCCAGGCTTTGCCTGGCTGCTCAAGTGCTGAATGGTATCTAAAATACTATACAGCTTACAGGGAAGCTGAGGGAGGATGCTGGAATGGATAAGGAGGAAAATGTAGAGAAGCAGTCCTGAAAACAGTCAAGACAAGACCCTGCAATGGATTCAGGTGCAAGTGGGAGAGTTTAGAGAAGAAATCTGAAGGCACTTCCACCCCTCTCCTGCCCTGCCCTCTCTGTGTTCCCATGGGAAGTTTTTTCAGAAGGCAGCATGCAATATTGGATCTGCACCCTCGAGCCTTTGCATCAGAACTGGGTCCCGTCAGACCGCTACCCACAAACCTTCAGCGTAAGGATCTGGTTAGAGCGCAGGGCTGCAAGTGTGGTACTTAGGTATTCCTGGGGAACAGTGAAGACACATGAGACAAACGGGGTCAGTTAGACAAACAGTATTTCTGAGAGCAAACAGAGCATGGCTGGTCCCCCCATTTCCCTGAGCGGCACTTGGGAGCAGCCTGAGTGACCCTCTTACCCTGATTGGGCAGCCCCAATGCATGGGTTTGTCCCTCACAGCAGCACAGGCCACACAAACTCATACAGACAGAAAAATAGGAAACTACAACAAGAGCCAAGGCACATATCCTAACCTTGTATTTCCTTCCTAAGAAAACAAATATGAAACAAAATTGAAACAACATCCCTGGTTTTTCAGGATGCTGGTTTTCATTTCTTCACCCAAAACATCTGACAAAAAACCTTATCAAACAGAAAATGCAAGAATAAATTGCAATTTGGTCAGCAGCGTCACATTTTTGCAACAAGGCCCATCCTAATTTTCATTCAGGAAGAAAGAAAGAGAGCTGCACCTCTGCTGGCTGGTCTGTCCAGATCTGCAGTTCAGGACAGTCCGTCCTTGAGTTGATCTGAGGACAGTCACCCTTCCCGTGAGCATGTCTCAGCCTTGAACAACTCATGGGCTTTTTACAATGTTGAACTTGGTGCCTCATGAGACCAAAAGTATCTCCATGAGAGCCAAGGAAACATTGCCAGGATGTGAGGCTTTGCACCCACCCTTCTCCCGATGTCACAGCCCTGCAGCTCATCAGTCACCCTACAACCCTGACTCACCAAACCAGTATGCCTTTGCCCTCAGGCCTGAGCCCAGGCAATTTCCAGGGATGCACCAGCTCCCTTCCCAGTGTTGCTTTGGGTCCTGCCACTGCTTTTCACCTTGAGCACTGGGGACAGTCAGAGCCAAGGGCTGTAACAGGAACTCAGGACACTGCTCAGGTGACCAGTGTTGTTGGCTCCTTTTTAACATAACAATCTAGTGAGCCAGCTCACTGAATAAACACAGCTGACTGGCTGCTATTGCACGGGGGACTGGCACATACCCACTGCCCTTTCTCCCTTGCTGCCAGCCGAGCTCTCTCTCCAGTGGCTCTGCTGCTCCAACCCTGCTCCCTTCTGGGCCAGGGACCAGAGCCCTGCTGATTATCCAGAGGCCCATCAAAAATAAACAGAAAGCTCTTAAGCTTGTCTCCCTGTACACCCAGATCACAAATTCCAGCCACTTCATATGATGTTGTTCCAATGCATTTCCAGTGGATTTTCAGCACTCTGGTTGTTTTTAGAACTGGTTAAATCCCCTCAAACCCCATGATGTTCTCTCTCCACTCTTGGCTGCAGCACATGCTGGCCAGGCCAAGATGAAGGAGCAGGTGGGGCAACATCCTGGCTTTCATTAAACAGTTGCTGGCATCAACATCCCTCTGAGCCTCTTCCTTGCAGGCAGAAAGTCCACCAGGCTTGGGGACCAGCATGGGGACCAGCTTGTCAGGGACCTTACAGAGCACCATGGCCAGGGGATGAAGGGTTACCCTCAAGCAGGGAGCACAACCCTTCTCCTTGTCTCTATGCAGGGATGACACCAGCATGAGGGAGAAGAAAAAGGGAGGAATGATGATAGAGTTCTCCCCAGGTCTTCAAACTCCACACTGCTGCTGGCCACACAACCAGAGCAGAGGCCGTGGAAGCAGCACGGAATCAGTGCAGCAGCACAAGGCGTGAGTGGGTGACCTCCACTCCTCCAGAAACCCCTGGTTTCACTGGGTTTTAGGGTGAGGACGTGGACCTTCCCCTGTCCAACACAAAGCACAGGAGGGTGTCCAGGAAGTAGAATTGACAGCAGCTATCTAGGGGTCAGCTCCGGTGGGCAGGAACAGACTGGAGAACCAACATCCCTCCTGGAAAACCTTATCTGCTGCTTTTCTTCGAAACACATCAATCAGCCGAGCACTGCCCTGGGGGCCCAGATGACGCATCTAGTTAATGAAAGGATCTCTACTTCCAACAAAAAGCCATTCAAACGAAGGAGGATTAACATGCAGGAAGGCATGGGACAGAGGATAATAACGCTAATGACTTACCCTGTGCGGGTACTCTGCACACTGACCCTGTGAAAGAAGGGGATTAAAAAGGAAAGAGTTTAAACCACAAACAGAGGCGACCAAAATAGGCATGCAGGGTCAGATCCAGAAGGTGTGAATCATTGTGACTATATCAAACTCAGTGCAGTTATGCCAGTTTGCACCCGATAAGCACCCTGCCTCCTGTCCCCGATCCCCTGAGCCCTCTGCTCTTGCTGTATTCCTCACTCACAGTCCCATCGAGCGGCACCAAGTCCACCAAGCCCCTTCCTCTCTTTCAGTTTACTTTTTAACAAGGCTTCCATTGAAATTACCTTTTCTCCTTTTTGTCCTGGGGGTCCCTATAAAAGAAAAGTGATCAAAAAAGGACTCAGTAAATGAAGGAGTTCAGTGAATGCAAGGGGAAAGGGATTAGGGGGAGAGAGGGGATAGGGATGAGATACTTACGGGTTGTCCCCTGGGACCTGCAGCACCCTTTAAGGAAACACAGAAATTAACATGGGATGGCTTTCTATTCACAGTGACAAGAAGACAGCGTATGGAGTAGGTGAAAAACTGAGCTTTTAAAAATAATTGTGAAGAAAATTCCCAAGAGAGATCCAGGTTCCCTTTGTTACTCTGGAGGAGTGAAAATGCACACATGCTCTGGCTGCACCACAGGGGGGAAATATTAAAAGAAGAGGGGGAAAAAATCATCAGGAAAACACACCCTTATTGTTCCCAGGACCTCAGCTCACAGCGCGTCTCCTCAGCCGACACACTGGGGTGGAACCAGAAGCAGCCAGGACTGAAGCCTGAGCTAAGATTGAGCAATAGGGGAGTGGGGAGGGGGATCTTCAACATGTGCTTGCCAGAGGGCTATACTGACACTCAGGCTCAAAAAACAGAATTACAGAATTAACAGAAGAAAACACTCAACACGTTAGTAAGTGAAGGTGACTACAGAGCTGCTCTCCTGACATACTCATATTTGGGATTTCATCATCAGAGATGTCAAGAGGAACAAGACAGCATTTGGGCTTCCATAAAGTGCAGTCTAAGTTTATAGTTTTCAACCAAAAGCATTTTAGTATGATGCACATAGGAAACAGAGCTTTGGGGGTGGGGGGGGGGGAGAGGGGGGAAACCACATTTAATACGAAAAGTATGCTTTTTTTGGTTGTTGTTAGATAAGTTGAAAGTTGCCAGATGCATTTTCAGAAATCTTTCCATCAACTTTTACTTGTGCTATGAGGCCAACCACGAAAAATGTCAGCTCCCAGAATATATTTAAAGAACATAATTGCTAACTGCAAGGAAAACACATCCCATGCGTAACTAGAGAGTTGCTGTTGTGACATGATGAATCTGATAGCCATAATGCAAAAATTACAGACATGCATCCCAGCGCTATTATCATGAAGTTACAGAATTAGGGATGCAGCTAGTGCATGAGCTGAAGTAAGATTGCTACCCTGCCCATGAGCTTGTTTCCAGCTGAGGCACATCATTTCAAACCAACCCATCACCCGCAGACAAACATATGTATTTTTACCATCTCTCCCTTCTGTCCAGGATGGCCCTGCAAAAGAAAGGAAACACACATCAGCTTTGGCCACTGCAGACTCTAGATGATGTTGATTTAACCCACTTCCCCCTTACCTTGGTAGGTGCCCAGAGTTACTACACTTCCAGTGGGGGACACAACACTGAGCATGTGGAGCTTTGTTCACCACTTAACAGGACACCACTCCTGTAGGTTCTGAGCTCCCCAAAATGCTCAGAACAAAGCTCTCGGGGAAGAATACAACGTGTCAAGGCTCTGCAGGGCATGGTTGGGTCATGGCTAAGCCCCCCTGGGGCTGGCAGAGCAGCTTCTGCTGAGTCAAGTGTGTGCCCCCAGAGCAGTACAAGAGAGGTGCTGCTGCGTCTCTCTTGAGGGTAATGTTCCTCATTGGCAAAAACAGGGTCCTGCTGCAGGAAATTAGAAGCCAGCGGTATGTGCTACCAGCTCCTCCATTACAGCACTGGAGGAGTGTGGTGGGGAACTTGGCTACGTGGCTGCTACATGGAGATATGGGTTTCATGGCCACTGGGTTCATGGAGAAGTATCTCATTTGTGCCTTACTCTCCAAAGGGCAGGAAGAACTTAGGTTTCTACTACAAAGCTCTAAGGACAGCATGGAGGTCTCACAGAGGCCTTTAGGATCCTTCCCTGCTCTACTGCAGCTCTTTTTGGCACAGCAGCAAAAGAAGGAAGCTGTTGGCTAAGGCAGAGGGCTGCTACCTCAGGGATCTGCTCTGCCTGATTCAGGGTGGGAGTGCCTGCTAAGGCGTTCCCTGCAGCAGCCAGGCTGCTGCACTTGTGAACTGCTATTTTATAGATTTGCCTCCTAATTTTCTTTTAATCCATGCGTGTGCATGACATTGCAAAATAAACCCCTTAAGAACATACGGTGTAACACGCAGGCCGGCACCACGGCGGGACCTAGCAGGAGGCAGGGCAGAAAGCCTGCCGAGAAGTTGTTTCCTTACCGGTTTGCCGTCCAAGCCAATAGGGCCCTGAAATAAAAGAGGAAAAATGATGAGAAATGCTTTCCCCGGGGTGTCTGTCCAGCTGCCCCAGGAAGCACTACGTGCCACAAGACTGCACGGACTGGGGTGATGTGAGGTGACTCCCTGCCCTCCTGTCCAGTCCTGCAGGCTCCTGGCCCACTGAGTACCAGCCCAGATTTCAAACTGCTTCAGCAGGGACCTGCTCACTGTCAGCACATTTCAGCAGCAATGCTGGACACAAGAATAGAAGCAAGGAGGGATTTATAGGAAATTTGCAAAAAAACCTCCGAATTTAAAATTTTACAGTGTTTGGTAAAATAGTTGAGTATCAACAGTTTTCTCAAGACTTTGATTTAAAAGGGCACCCACCTTTGCGGGAAGAGAAATTTTTGCAAATGATAGAATAATAAAAGTGTCCCAGGGAAGAGGTGACATTCAGCACATGCTGAAGGTACTGTTTGATGAGAAACAGGCTCCACAGAGCTGTCCAATCCAGCGCTTTCTCAGGAGCTGGGCCAATTTGTTTTCTGTTCCTCCAAAAGCTAAAGACCACAAGGGCCTGGAGAGATCTGCTTCTCCTCAGCCCAGGGGCAGCTCACAGCCCCCCTTTTCACAATGGGCAGAACAGTGGAGCCCAGTCAGGCAGCTCGGAGGCTGCCAATTCCTCCCATTTTCCAGGTGTGAGAGTCTCCCCTGCAGACCTGCTCTGGCACATCCAGTGTCCTGGAGCAGCAGCTGAGCTGCCTGGTGGGAGCAGGGATGTGGGGGGTGTTTGCGTTTGCTTTAGGGCTCCTAGTTGTCCAGGATAAATGCATATGAATAAATAGCAACTGTTCTTCAGCAGCCTCAGCGCTTCAGAGAGTGCTGCCAGCAACTGTAGGATTGAAATGAAATTTGCTTTGTCCTCTCCTGGGCATATTCTCTGCTCCCTTACAACTGTGCTGGAGAATTCCCCCTCATGTCTTATGTCCTTTCCCTTTGGCATGACCAGGGTGATCAGCCTAGCACAGTCCCCAGCTGACGCTCAACAGGCAGGGCCCCCTTTTTGGATTCCAGGCACTTGCTGCCATTGGAATATCACCTAAAAGCTCAATTAAAATTGGAATTTCACCTACCTAGGGGTTGTTTTCTTTGTGTGTGATGGTATTTCTTAGGATGGTTTTCTTTTACTGAACAGATCTGGCTTTAACTATGTTATTTTAACACTTGGGGCTTTTTAAAAATTAATTTCCTTTCAGAGTTGTGTGGTTTGGGGTTTTTTTTTTTTTTGGCCCTAATATCATTTAAAAGAAAGAAAAAAAAAAAGAAGTAGAAAAAGGAATGAAGAAAAAATTACTTTTTCCAGTGCTATCAGATCAGGTCATTGATTTCAGGAAGAAATGATGAGATACAGCAAGCACTTATGAGGCTTCCTAGTAACATCACACATCCGTACCTCATAAATTAAGAGTTACACTTACCGGGAATCCAGGAAAACCTCTTGTTCCAGGCTGTCCCTGGGAAGGATGAAACAGAGATAGCAGTTTAGAGGAACTGAAATGAATTTTGATGGACCCTAAGTCCTCTCTACAGAGCCTTTCCTCCAGCCTCTGACCAACTACCCTACAGCTCTCTGAAGAGATATGCAATTCCCCTCCAAGGGGAAAGTGTCTTGGGAAGGAGGGGAAATCTCTCATCCTCACTGCAATTTGTATAGGGCCAAGAAAATGCTGGAGCAGCTCCAGTTTGGACTGCAAGCAGTTTCCTTGAAGTTTCTACATTAATTAAATGGGCGTCCCTAGCCCATATGTTAGGCTTTTGGAGTATATTCCAGAGGCTGAGCTCATTTTATGGCAATTCTTGCTGCCATAAACCTGTGATGTTTAATGCAGGGTGCTGCTCTGTGCAAGACAAGCCTTGCAGGTCACTGGTGTCTAAATACAACCATCCCTCTCCTCCTCCTCCCCTCATCTGATGTCCCAGCTCATTCGTTTTCCTCACAAATAATTCTGGAGATGATTTTATTTTTCTGTTTTTTGTTTTTAGGTTTTTTTTTTTTCCCTCTGAGAGCTAAGAGAAAAAGGTGAGTTAGGCTGTGTGATGAGAGGAACATGAGCACCAAGACTTTTCCTCCTACCTCCTCCTGGCCAGCTAGCTATGGCTACCAGTTTGGGATCAGGTACAGCAAACACTGGCTTGGGATATGCTTGGTAGCTTCTTCATCCTCTACTTAAAAACACCAAAAAAAAGAGAAAATGTCCTGGCTGTTAATTTTTCACAGTTCTTCAGTTTTTGGGACCTGTGACATCCCAGGTCACAGTTACCATAGCTTTGTTGGTATCCAGGAAAGACACCACTTCACTTAAGGATTTTTCAAACTGTTTCCCAAAAAAAGCATAAGCCAGGTCAGGAAGCATTAGGTCCCTGTGGCCCAGACTTCAGCAGATCTTGAAGCACACTCACGTAGATAGGAACAGCTGGATGAGGTAAATCCTGTGCCACGCTTATCAGGTGACTACTGTGGCATCTTGCCTACCCTGAAAGCTGTGCTCTGATGCCAAAATGCCCAGCTTCCTTATGTGTTCTCTCATTTTGGGGAAGAAAATGCTTTCTTCAGCAATATGAGCTACCATGACTAGACTGTTGGAGTCCCGCAGGGATTCCCTAGGGATAAGCTGGGCATGACCAGGGTGCATCTCTGCCTTAACCAGAGTGATCCCATGTGGTGCTGAGGGAAGGAAAGGGGAAGGAGGGAATGGGCCTCCTGGGCTGTGAGGGTGAGGTTTGCCACAGTGATGCAATGACAATCCTTTGGGAGAGACCTCAGAGCTACACTGACAGGGAAAACCTTCACCTTCAGGCAACATCTCCAGCCACCCTCTGTCGACAGAGAGACTCAGTAAAAGTTTACCCCTGCAGAGGATGGGCCCAAACAGCCTCTTTGCAGGGTTTGAGGATGCCCCCACCACAAAATGCCTCATGTTGCACTGAAGAGCTCTGGTTTTGTATGCAATGCTAGCAGGACCTAATCGCATTTGCACTGTTTCTTTAGTACTGCAAAGTTGAACTTGGTCAGCTTTGCTTTGCAAGATACACACAAAACCACCTGGTCCTGCTGGCCAGTGACCAGAAGGGAAGATAGGCTATAAATTAAAGGATCTGTCCACCGCTGGCTTCTGAAAAGGCAAGAAGCAAGAAGAGCCGAGCCACAATTAATTAATTTTGGTTCCCTGTTGGACACCTCCCTGACAAGAAGTGCTAAAAAAAGAATTAGGGAGAAAACCTGGAAATGGTACAATTTGGCTTCCTCTGTAGACTACAGACTGTTGCCTCTTTCTCCTCAGAGGAGAGCAGAGTGATTTGCACAGTACCACGCCAAGACAACAGTTCAGCAGCGAGCGATTCCAAGAGACTGTTTTTGTTGGGTGGCTGGTTTTCCTTGTCTCCTTTTTTAAATGTTGATTGTATGAAGTATTCAATCCTGGGAGCTGCCAAATCATGGAGACCGTCTGTTTCTGCCACTATCGGCGCACTGTCCCTCTCTGGCCGGGAGTTAAGCAGCTCTGAGCTCAAGCGAAAACTTTAACCTCCAAACAAAAATCTGGAAACTATTTGTCATCCCACATCTTTCCGAGTGGCCCCTTGGCCAGGGTTTCCGTGCTTGTCTTCAGTGCTCAGCCATCCTTTTGACCTATCACCAGCTCCCCAGGAAACTGGATCATCTTCATGGCAGGCTTTGCAGGGGGAAAGTGTGGAGTTGGGCCACTCCTGGCACCTCACGGCTTTGATTGGTGTAGCAAAACCCCATTTTAGATACCATTTGCCGTCTAAGTTTTCTGCTGCTTTAAAGATATGTGTTCTGCACTTTCCCAAATAGCAGCAAAGGCAGCAGCACCAAAGCAGACAAAAATTGTCCTGCTATCCCAGGCATGTGTCCTTCAAGAAAACAGTGGTGCCTGTCTCCTTTGCAGGACCTACATGGACAGGAACTGATGGCTTTTCTCTCTGATTACTACAATTACACTGTTCAGAAGGCTGAGAGCCAGAGCTTGTGAGAAACAGCAAAAGCAATGGGGCACTTACCCTCCAAAATCTGCTGTTTGTGGAGCAGGGTGGTCTTGCTCAGACCTTGGCTTGAGGGACTTGCCAGCCCTTCTTCCTTGCTTGGACACGTGGCCAGGGACCATCTGCTAGGCATAAAGCGCTTGGGGAGACCCATTTGGGTCCTGGGCTTTGATTCTGTCACTTCTCAAACTCCAGCATCCTGGGCAGGTGGGCCTGGGGACCAGCAAAGCTGGTTTTTATTAGAAACATTTGTCATGGGGCTTTTGGAAAGTTAATTGGAAAGCCAGATGTAGCCAAGTGTTCGTACTGCCTCAGCTGTGAAACAAAGGTTGCCAGCAGCCCATTCTCTCTGCAGGTCAAGGATAGTGCTCTTCACAGGTGAAACAAAATCGGAAGTGCCCACTGGGAGGGAGAGAATTGAACCTCCAGGTCTTTTTTCATGGAAATCTCTGGTGGAGGCTGTGCAGGGATGGAGTGGAGAGGTCTGGCTACACCCACACAAAAGCAGAGGCTTGATGGCTGAACCACAGTGCAAGAAGCATCCAGCATTTAGGGTATGTAAACACACCAACCCTTCATCTTGGTCTTTTTTTATGACCCTGTCCTTGCAAAAAGTTTTGTCTGGCTGACTCATTGCACCTTGTAGAGACACTTTTGCTGGAAGAGGGTGCAAAATCCTGCCTTTTCTCAGCCAGGTAAGGGACTCTCCAGATAGTGGTAACCATGCTAACAAAGAGCTTCCAAGATTTTGGGTACTTGACAAAGACCTCTGAACTACCCATCTTTGTGAGCTCCCCGGTCACCAGCTTAGCTCTGGTCCTGCTCTTCAGTAAAATCAGGGGTCTTGTTCCCTGCTGATTAAACCAAAGGCTGAAATCAGCCAGGCAAAGTGCAAATTTTCTCCAGAAGTGATAGGACCCCTTTTGCAAAAAGGAAATATGCTTCTTCCTTTTAAATGCAGGAGTTTGGTTTCCTTGCCAAGGGAAGGCTTCCTCATCTGTTCTGGAATATGAGCTATCATTTCATTATATATAGGATATAATAGCAGTATAAAACCAAGGCTGCCTCAGCAGGGGAACCACATTATACAGGGCTTTTGCTCTTTCTGGCTGATGCTGAGTCTTAATGCCCCTCCTAAGTCTTTCCCGGTAACTTGCCCACACCCTGCATCAGACAAAAATAGAGAGAAAAGCCACTTACGGGTGGACCGCGGGGCCCAATGATAGACATGCCAGCTTCTCCTGGAGCACCCTGCAGAGAGACAAAGCAGAGGAAAAGGGGTGAGAATAGGAGAAGAAAACACAAAGACAACTATATTCCTGTCAAGACTGGGGTTAGATGAGGATGCCTCAGGTGTGAGACCTTCAGGGCTTATGGGGCAGCTGCTGTTCTGGCCTCCCCCAGCTCCTGTCTCACACATTCGGAGAAAATATGTCCTTTAGAGCTGCTCAGATGTGCCAGAAAATGGAAGCTGCACAGCAAGGAGAAGTATAAACACATAAAACACTTTCTGGCAAAACACAGGTTCTGCCCCATTGGAAGTGTGAAAGATGGCCTGAAACCCTTTCTGTTTCCTTCCTGCAAGTTCCAGGAGGATTGCATCCTGCAGAAGAAAGAAAAGAAAGAGGGATGTGCTGGGCTCCAGGGAAATGGGAGCTGTGGGCAGCTTATTTGGTTGCCTCCAGAAATGCCTCACTTGCATACTTCTCAAACTCAGTTGAGATGTGGATGAAAACAAAGCAAAGTGCGTGCTGGAAAAGAAAACATCTGCCTCTCCAGCTCCTAGCCACCCACAGCGTGTGATGGGCAGGACATGTCACTCTCTTTGGAAAACATGGTGTATTCCTGAGAGGCAGCTCCAGAAGTGCCCAGGGCTGGGGAGCATTGGGATGGAGCATCCCATAAACCAAGCAGCCTACAAGAAAGCAAAGCACTCTGCAAAACAAACCTGTGGCCTGCCAAAGACTTCTCATGGAAGGCTTTGGGGAAGCAGGGGCAATTAGGAGTGATTTTTTTCCACTGTTTGTATCTATCTGCTGTCCTTTCATGGAAACTTCGGCCAGAAACAAATGCAAAGACACGCAGAGAAAAAGCAGAATGGCTTCAGGTGGGAAATTCTGGTCTGTTGGATAATGTTGGTTGGTTCCAATAAGCAAACAGTGAACACAAGGATGAAGAATCTCTATCCTACTTTACCCTTCCTTGTTGTGTTTTTCTCCCGATCTGCTATGAAGAGGAACAAATGGGCCTGGTATGGTACTGCATGGATGACCCTCCTTGTCAGGTAAATATCCATCCCTTTCCTAATTTCTACACGTTGTTACTCAGTTATTCACGAATGCCAAACACCTCCATTTCCCTGCTCTCACAGGCGGGAGGTACTCACAGCTCTGGGGAAAACATACTAACACTGAAATGCCAAATGCTTCAAAACAGGGGCCAGCAGCAGGATTGCTTTGTAAACCAGCACTTCTTTGTGGGTACAAATCCCAACTCACTGCACAGCAAAGAGTCTGTGAGATGGTGTTCCACAGACTTAAACTATACCATCAGCGTTCCTCAGGAGGAGGAGGTCCCACTGTGTCAGAAATAGGAGCATGCCATGCCACTTCATTCCTTGCCCCCACCTGCACCAGGGATCAGGCTAACCTGAGAAGTAGACGGGAGCTGCAGGTTGGTTAGGGCAAGCAGAGCTGCCAGAGGAGGAGAAAGTCAATGGTTAAAATCCAGGAAGCCTTGGGGGAAGCCCTGCATGTGCCCACTGGCTCTTATGATGTTAGTAAATTGTCCTAAACAAGAAACACAGCAATCTTTGGAGGCTGACTGGCCTGGAAGGAATTTGGGAAATATACTTGCACTGACACGGAAGATGAGGCAGCCCAGGGGTGTGGAAGCCCAAAGCTGGCTGCAGTGGCCATGACTGTGATGGGCAAGCTTGGGCTGGCCCTAGAAGAGGACAGTTTGGGGGTGCTACAGGCTACAAGGAGCTGACTCACCTTCTCTCCGGACTGCCCTTTTAGTCCCTGGGTCAGTGGCACCCGTCACAGCCACATGCAAGAGGGTGCAGGGAAGAGAGAGAGAGAGAGGGAGAGAGAGACAAACACAGGCATCAGCGGCAAAGGCAAAGGCACGCTCTCCTGCCTCACAACCCCAGCTATGCGGCTGGGATGAGCAGGGTGGCCTCAGCTCCTGCCCCACTCCTCTTCCCTGTCCTCACCATGGGATGCCCGAACCAGGAGAGCTCCAAAATACAGCACTCAGCCAGGCAGGGGATGGCCCCCTTTGCTCAGGACAGAGTTATTTGGAAGGGGCAGCTGCCGGTGGCAGGCAGGGGTGTGTGTTAGCAAACTCAGGGTTAGCAAGCCCAGCTGGCGCACGAGGTGGCAGTGGGGAGGCACCCAAACAGGGGGATGCTGAACCAGAGGAGGCCCTGGATAGCACGGCAGGTGAAATGGAAACACCTCCCCAGCATGTATGTGGCTTGCAGGGCTGGTCACTCTGCTGAGACCAAGGGAGCTCCTCAGGTGCAGGGCTCAGAGAGAGTACTCCCTGACTTGCACTGACACCTGATAAGGACTATCCTGAAAGCCTCCCTCTGCCACCCTCCCCCCCACCCCCCCCACATTCTGGGGGTTGGAACAGAATGGAGAAGATAAGGCACACAAAAGAGGGTTTGACTTACCGGCCGCCCAGGAATTCCCATCGAACCTTTGTCTCCCTGGCAATTAAGGCAGAAATCAGAGAGAATTGGTAACTGGCCAAAAGCAAGGTCATAAAACAGCACAACTGAACTAAGCCACAGCAGCAGCTTCACACTGTGGTGCAAGTGTCCAAGGATTTTGAGAAGGAGAGAGAGAAAGAGGAGTGTGTATGAGTGTGCCCGAACCTGTCTTTAGAATGTGTGAGCCACCAGCTCATTTCCACGTATGACAAACCCACACATCTCACAACAGAACTTACATACAGCAATTTAGGCAGCAAAAGGAGGACAGGAGTCTCCAGTCAAACAAAATACAATCCCTATTTCCAACACTTCATAAAATCCAGGTCCTGGGAACTGGCTTCCTGCAGTAGCCAACTGTCATGTTTTTCTCTTTCTTGACCAAAGTCATCTGGGCGTTAGCTATTTATTTATAGAGTTATAACTTTAAAACACAATTCTCTTAAACTTGAAAATACTGTCTTGTCCAGAAGCAAGAGAAAAATGTGAGAACACAAGCTGACACAGGAAAAAGCACGTCTGGAAGAAGACATATGAGCAGCTGTTTTCAGTGTCCTCTATCCCTTTGAGATACTTCCCAGTGTGTTGTCAGCATGTGAGTGATCCTAACAGTGATTTTGGGAATGATTTTGGGTCAGGTGACACCAGACAGAGCCTCGTAAACACATGAACACAGGACCAGTGACAATTTTGTTCACCCACTTACCTACAAGGCAGTTGGCTGCCTCTTACAGCTAAATTGTACTATGCAATTAAAAAAAAAAATTACCCCCTCTACATTCCTGGTCGCCAAAACTGAAGGCTGTGCAGATCTGGAAGATAGCAGCTCATTCCTAAGGGATCTTGATGATTATGGCTTTAACAGTCATGTAGCTTTTGCTCTATATTTTGCAAATATGATGTGATAATAATCCCTCAGTTCTGTTTCCAGCGATGTTTGGGGTTTCCTTATGTAAAACAGAGTGTTCCTGCCCCTGGCTGACTCTGTCTGTAGACATAAACCTGGTTTTCTGGTTTCTGCAGCTGGAGACACCAGCCCCATTGGTGCCACCTCTTTGTGCCTTCCCTCACGTTCAGTCCCAGTGCGTGTGAACATAATCTGAAATCTCTGGAAGGGGAAGGCACTTAGCTCTGTTTGTTCTTCTGGGTGTACACAAAGACTGTCCATCCCAAACTCAGATGTTATTGCTTGGGATCAAACCATTCCCTGGTGGAAGTTCAGCCACTTCCCTCTGCAGAGCTGGGGGGGCTGTTTGGTATGAGGAGCATTCCTTTCCATGCAGCATGTGCTGTGATAAATTGAAGAGCCATATACACTTTGCAAAAGCACTCCTTGAAGATGGATGAAACCCTAAACAGTTGCTTGATTTTAAGTTTTATTGATGATATATTATGGAAAACTGCTTTCTTCTAGGATTTTAGGTGCGTTCTCAGTCATGCTAATATTTGCCTATCTCTGTGTGCCGGCAGTGAGCGAAACTCCCGGTATCGGCATCTGGCCCTGGGGATTACTTTGTGGCTGCTGGAAGACATAACGCTGAGCTCTCCTCTGCTTTAAGTCCCTTAAATGCTGTTTTCCTCCAGAGCTGAGCCCAGGCTGATTTCTCTCATGGTTTTTGAGGTAAAAGCTGAATTTACTTTTTCTATCTCTGCTGTGGCTGGTGCCCAAGCAGGAAGAGCCCAAGGTCGAGGCTGAGCTGTGTCAGGTCTCCCATGAGTACCTGGAGTGGTATATGATGGCACCGTGTCTGGTATGTGACTGCGCAGAGTTACAGCCCTCCAAGCAACAGCAGCAAAGGGGGAGCTCCCGGTAGCACAGCAAATAAATGCCAGATGTTTATAAGGAAAGGTTGTCTGCGACAGGGAGCCAGGAGAGAGCACTCATGGGTGGATGATACCATGAAGGTTGGTTATGAAGTCATGAAAAGCTGCCTGAAGCTCCCATATCAGAGTTAAAAGAGCATGAAAGGCAACCAGCAGCCTCTGTCCTGAGCCAGGGGAGAGCCAGCTGCACAGTTTACATCTCCTTCATCGGGAAACTGCTTGTTATGGCTCGTGCAGTCTCCAGGTGAGCTGCAGCCTGGAGAACAGGGAACCATCACCAGGAAATCATGCTGCTGTAATTTCAAAACCCACGCTCCTTCCTCAGTCATGACTAACTCAGATGCAGATACTGTTATTATGGATTTTTGCATTTGTCCCAAGGTGACTTAAGCCTTCTAAATCCTGCTGCTCCTAGCAAGTCCCACCAGCAAGAATACTGCACACCATGCCTCTTCAACCAGACCCTCAAAGACATCTTCAAAAGCAGTGTTTCCCACACACAGGAGGGATCATGAGGGTTATGTTACCCTTTAAGTTTAGACCTACAAAGCTCCTGTGGTCTCTACTCTGTATGACCCATGTCCTGTTTGCAATATTCTATTCCACATCGCATTTTTTATGCAAGTCTACCTTCTACCACCTTATGAATGCTCAAGGCTACCGGATGAAAGTCCTGCCAGACAGAAAGAATGAGGGGATGAAAGAGTAAGGATGAAGTATTTACCAGGAGCTGTGGCCTTTCTGTGAGGCCCTGAAACAAAATACACTGAAACAGCAAAAACTAGCTTCAAACTCTGAAAGGAGGGCTTGATAAAGAGATGGAATCAAATGGAAGGGTTTAGGAAACAGAATGGTTAAAAAACTCTCCACAGCTCCTTGACCATCAGCTCTGATTGCTTTGGTTTCCTAATCTCCTGCTTGTGAAGTTTTCTCTCCTTTTGGCACGACTCTACCCACAGCTCTCCACACGGGCTCTGAAGGTATCTGCAAGTCCACGGAGAGCAAGCTAATTACAGGTCTTTGACTTTCTTCCTTAGTTTCCATCTGCTAAATATTATTTTTTCATGTATGGAATTGCTGCAGTTGCCACAGAAATGTTGCATGATCAGAAATGGGAGAGAAAATGTCTCTGAGAGGATCTTTTGCTTCGGATGTGGTCCAGACGGCAGAAGGACTATTGCACGATTTCATCATTTCCTTTCTTCCTTTGCCCCTTTTAGTCCCAATCTCATCAAATATCTTACATGACTGCGGGTTGCCCTTGCCTTCACCAAAGCCTTGACTGACTTCGGGAATAAGGGTGGGAGTAGTGGTTGGGCAAGAGAAGAGCATGAAGATCCCTTTTGCTGCTGTGGTGTTGCTCATTCATGTCCCTGGCTTTTGTCCTTGTCCTAAAATGCAAGCAGGGCTCAGTGCATTTCTAATGGGCATTTCTGCCCATCTCCACGCTCAAGCCAACACCAGCACTGGGAGCTAAGCCCTGCCACACAGTGTGCTGTCTTTTGCAAGCTGGGAAACAAAAATAGGAGAGAGATGTGGTGTGGTCATCACTTTGGGGCTGCTATCCAGAACAACATGTATGACCATCAGCCAGGCTGGAGCCCAGGCTGTTGCTCATAAAACCATTTCCATTTCAATCATGAGAAATATGGAGGGGTGGGGGAATATTTCCTACAGTGACATGTAGGACTCACTTGGCTCTTCAGAGGTGAACTTTTGCTCACAGTGACTGAGCCAATCTCGCTCACCAGCTGATCAGAAACCCAGGAGGTCCTGAATGAGATGAAGGTCCTACTAGCCCAAGACAAATTCCACTTTGGCTAACAACACTCAGTCTGCCCAACTTCCTCTTGTTATTTCCGTTGGCTGTAGCATTCCTCACAGCCTGTCCTAGAAGTCTGCTTGCAGAGGCAGGTTCAGAGGTCGCAATAAGCCAGGATACGGTAGCATATAATGTCAGCACTTCTCTGGTGGTCCCATGTGCTTCTGCCAGGCTTCAATCTCTCATTACAATATTAGGTTTCTAACCCTTATTGCTGCAGAGGAAGCCTGGAGTGTGTGTCTTCCTCTCCCCACAAAGGCACCGCTCTCTAGAAGACATCTGTGTTGATCTATGGATTTCTCTCTAATTTCTCACAGCAATAATAGAAATGCCAACACCACTACCAATTTTGTGTCCACCTCATCCCTTTAGTGCCAATATACGGGCTACCCAGGCTGAAGTGGCAGGGACAGCCATGGATAGACCCACTTGCAGCGGCCTGCAGAGAAGTGCTCTCCTCCCAAAAAGCCACAGCTAATGCTGAAATACATTCACTTTAGCAGCCAGTCCTGAAAGCCCCTGGGATAAGCTATCGCTGAAGTTTTGCGTGGATCAGGGCTTCCAGCTGTGAAATGCTTTCAGACCTTTTGGCCTAGAAGGTGCAACTTTTTGGAAGATTGTTGTCATTAAATAGGTCTGTGCTCGTATATCCGTGGGAGTTCAGTCTATAGCATTTCAGCCTGATGAAAGGGGAAAGAAAATAGGTTGTGCAGCAACTACTACTCAGAACGTCATCTGCAAACTGTTTAAGACACTTTTGCGTGAACAGACAAAAGATGACTACCGTATGTTTAACTTCTCATGTTCCTTCACAGAAACCCTGAATAGTCGCTCTATTGTACACAAATATAAACCATTTCCTCTGGAAGGACCGTGCTAGAGACAATACAGTGTTTCTTTATAATCCTGAGAGTTATCAATACATGGCTTCAGTCCTTGCATTGCTTCTTCTGGTTCACTGTGGGTCTTGTAATAGCTGCAAGAAAATTTCTGCAATAACCTAGCTATTTTCCTGAAGCCTAAATTGTCTGTGCTGAGGTTTTACATTAGCTAACATTTGAAAAGGAAGCTGTCAACACAATTTTTCCTCTGAAATTGATAGTTGCGCAGCTATACTTGAAGGCCCAGCAGTTCAGCCAGCCCGAGTGAGTAGCAGGGAACAAGTCCCTCCAGCTCAGCTCCTGCCATGTGTTTGTGATCTATCTTTCCCTTTTCTGCAAACACATCTCATTCAGCACGTGGCATCCCATGCATGTGAAGCGCATACAGCTGGTTCCCCCAGAGGCTGTGGGGCCAACTGGTAACACACAGATCTCTGCACCACATGAATTTGCCATGCCCCCTCCCTGCGCTCCCTCCATCTCCCCCTCAGAGGCTGAGTTGCAGCCAAGAGCAATCCCACCCCAATCTAGTCCTGAGCTCCTACAGTACTTGCTGTTCGGGATATCCCAGGCTGCCAGGACTGCAAAGGTGGCTACCACACCAGACACCACAGACAGGAGGCTGTGGAGTTCATGCTCCACAGACTCTGTGTCAACAGCTTCTAAAACCATAGAGGTTTGGTACTTACAGGCGGACCTGAAAGAGAGAAGAAAAATAAACAATAATTAATTTTTTAATGCAATAAATCCTAACAAGAAGAGCTAGAAAAAGACACTGCACCATCAGGGCTTAATCCTCAGACTGCTCCCATTTGCTAATGTACTTTAACCAGCTCCCTGCTTGTTAATTAAGGTATCCCCACAATTAGCAGCTGCTAGTAACCACCATGAGTGCAGGGCAGCCTCTGACAGCCCTGTCAGAGCCCTGTGCTGGAAAGGCCATGCAAGTCAGCCTCTTGACACTGTCACACTGAGTTTTGGTCCTCTGGCACACACGGGAGTGAGGGATTTGTTATTTATATGACTCTCCTTCATATCCTTGCCCATGCCTGGGGCTGAGAAGGTTGGATTTGAGGAGGCAAGAGCCCCTTTGCTGCTAAAATTCTTAGCCATTTCACACTAGCATCGGTGATCTTGCAAAGGTGTGAAATGGTTAACAAGGAAACTACAGTTATTAAAGACGTCAGGTACCTTTCCTCTTTAATACAATCAAATTTTCCCCTTTTCTTCTGCCTCTGATCCCATAGAAGCCCATCTTCCCTCTTGGAAGAAATTCCCTCAGATCCTTTGGGTTTCTTTTATTTTGGAAATCTTTTCTGGAACCTGCCAGTGTGGAGCACTGCATTTCTTTCATACAGCATGGTTGTACAATATATATCAGGGCTTAAACAGCACATTTCTTTCATCAGTTCCCAGAAAATTCCTCAAAATCCTGACAGATATTGTGTGTGTGGAAAGAAACCCCTGGACTCACTATTTTGTGGTTTCCTCTCTGTGGGAGAAGCAAGACACACCATACAACTGTCAGGGGTTTCTACATTTTCCATACTTTACAGACACTCTATTTGCTTTTTTTTTCTTCACACCAAGTGCCAAGAAGTAAGGCTAAGCAGTATAACAGGTGAGCTGACAGATAACAGGCAGTAACCTCCTCTTTGCATGGGAGGCGGATGTCACAGTGAGCACCTGTGAAATACGTCGTCATCCTGAAAATGGCCCTGGCTGAAAGTCCACAAAAGAAACTGGAGACTTTGGATGAACAAATGTTTTCCACACTGGAAATCTCTCACTTAGCATGACTCTCTTATACCAGGTTTGGTGACCTAAAGTTTCCCTGTCAAATGCCACTGTTAGACACAGCTTTCATTGTAGTTGATCAGAAGAGGTTACCTTTAGAGAGCAACTTTTGGTTAAAATACAAAAAATAGTAACCACCTCCATGATAGCTGACAGACAGAGCTAAAGTCAACACTTGCAGCTGGAAGGCTCAACAACTCAATTCAAATCAAACTTAGGACAGGAGCTCAGGGGCGACCCAGATTTGGTTGGCCTGGCAATCACCCACAACCGGTGTTGATGCTGAGGTCATTGTCCTACTTGGTACACCAAGCAGAAACAACAAAAGGGCTTCTGATCAGAGAGTTCATTTAGGAGGGCAAGGTCAGACTCAGAGGCAGGAATCCTAATTTATGCCAGACTGGGAGAAAAGAAAAAAAAAGAAACAAAAAGAGAGACAGTTTTCTGAGTCTGGCTTGGATGACAATAAAGTTCTGTGAGAGCACTGTTTTGGAGAGATTTTGTTTCAGACTGAGTGCCCTGTCACAAGGTCAATGCTTATAGCTCGCCAATACATGGACTTTATTTCCATTAGCAACACTACAGACCCTTAATAACCCGCCTACCTGTCTGCATGGACTTGGGGCACTCATGGATTGCATGAACTGAACTGTTGAGCTAATATTAAAAGAAAAATGTAAGGACATGCAAACCCTGAGCCACCCCTGCCCTTCCAGCCCAAACACAACCAGCCAGCAGCACAGCCTGTAATGGTATTGCCATACCACTGAGAGCAAATATAAGCTCTTGTTTGCTCCAGAAGCTCTGTCCACAGAGCGGAGTAAATCAGCAATGCTGGCAGCTCTGGGCCATGCACCCCACACAGATCAAAGGAGGGAGGAATAGTGGAGGCCCATCTCTTTTATGTGCCCCCTATAAAATTAATGGCTATTTGAAGGGGACTGCGCAGTCTTGTGTAAACACTCATCAGTGAGCTGCAGGGACACAGTCTTGGCTGCAATAAGTCAATCAGGAGAGACCATCCAGAGACTGGGCTTCAAATGCCAGGACAGTCTGTGTGACCCAGGAGAAAGCGAAGCCCTCAGACAGAGTCACTTCCAAAAGCAACATCATCTTGCATGGGCTGGAGGAGGAAAAGGAGGAGGAGGAGGCAGAGGAAAGATGTTCTAAAGACAGCAGGGAGGGAGGAGGTGCTGCTGGATAAGCTGTTGCAAAGCGTAAGGGATTTTACAAAGCAAAATAAAGCTTCAGCAAAATGCTTTGGTCATATGCTGTCACAGTGGTAAAGTGAGCAGAGGTTCTGAAGTGGCTCGTTCCTTAACACAAGTAGTAAATTAATGCACATTAGAGGAAAGAGTGGGTAAAGGAGGACAGAGATACTTGCACCTCTACTCTCAACTACTCCAGCCATCGGCAGTGCAGTGAGCTCGGTTGTGGCCAAAGCTCTGGCAGAGCTGCTCTGGCCCAGACAGGGATGCTGACAACCCTGTAAGCCAAGAGAACAAACTCACAAGTTGACCAGGCTGCATGGGACCCTTAACAAAAGCCACCTGAACTGCAACAGAATCAACACACCACCACTGCGTGTAGTCCCCATGTCACCTGTCTCTTGCAGTCCCAGCCAGTTTGGGACAACCATGTGGAAACAGGACTGCTTGCCCCAACATGAGCCAGGTCTTGGTGGTGAACTCCAAAGAGCTCCACAAACAACCAGGAGCCAACAATCTTGACAGCCACAAGTACAAATCCGACCTATTGTGGGTTCCTCCTCTTCTTACAGCAGGCTCTTTTGGGGTGAGACAGAGGTGGTGCTGCATAGGAGATGAGCTAGATCCCCTTTCCATGTAAACAGTCAACAGAGAAAGGACGAGTCAACAGAGCAGCAATAAAAGCTACCGTGAATGTTTCCAAACCCATTCCATAGCTAAGCTCAGCCAGCAGACAAACCCAGAGCTTCCAGATCACCAAATTCCTCAGCCTTCACAGACAGAGAACCCACACTTGTAATTAGCACCTCCAGATCCTGTGTGTTTTGAACCTGATCTTGCTGGGACCAGAGCGATGCCGGTGCTGGCATATGGGCTGCAGCACGACCGTCCGCCCACGACGGGCTGCTCAGGAAGCATCTCTCCGTGCCGGTGCCTCGCTGGAAGGCACTGGAGGGCTGTAAGTGACTGCAAACACTGTTTATCCAGCTGCGAGCTTGTGGAGCAGCAGGAGACGGAGGAGGGGACGGAGAAAACGTGTCAGGAGTGGACGAGTGGGAGGAAGCAGTGGTCTCCTGCAAAGAGGAGACCTCCAGACTACCTTTGAAACTGAACATTGAGAAAACAAAGAATTCTTGTAGGGGTACCCAAGGTCCCTCCAAACATATGGCCTCTGGAAATGAGCACCATCTGCACTGTCCCTTCTCAGCTGCTCTGGTTTTTATGCAGACAGAAAATTTCCTTAAAGAAGCTCTGCCTTTCCGTAGCCCAAGCGAGCAAATGAGCGGCCACCTAAGGGTAGGTCCACCTTATTGCACATACAGAAAGAGCACACCTGTGGTGAAGAGCAAGGCCATGCCACAGAGCCCTCTGTTCACTTGACCTTTCTCATGGCCTGTTCAACCAGTGACTGACTACAACAGAACTGCAGTGATTCCTTTTCTCTGACCCACTCAAAGAGATAAAATACGACCCTCCACGCTGTAGTCTCTTTGGCCTCAGAAAAGGAGAGGCTTAGTTTTGCAAGTGGGTCAAATTTATCCTAATCTGGAAAGTCCCATGTTCCATACCATCAGATCTTAAAAGCTGGACATAGAGGAGCAGGTTTGCTGAGAGGCCTTCTGCTGATGACAGAGATATCTCCAGCTTGAGATGGCAGTGCTCTCTGGACTGAGAGGATCATTGAAATGATCCCATCCACTTACAGGCATTTCCTCAAGTCTGGAAAAGTGTCCATTCTCAAAAGGTTCCCAAATGCTGTGGCTTATTTTTTTCCCTCTAATTTCTTGGATTCAGGCAGTACAGTGCAGTGTCTGTAATGTGGGTACCTTCCAGCCTGCTCCAAAAGCTCACATACAAGGGGTTTTTTTCCCTCTTGTATATAGCATATACAAGATGAGGAGGACAGAGAGGGAACACTAAGACATTATTGTTGCTTACTTGGGTCATCCTCCCTATACACTCTGGCAGCAGGGAAGATGTAAACATGTAATCCATCCCTGTGAGGAAATCCAGCCATTTCACAGACCCAGAAGCCAGCCTTAGGGAGTTAGAGAGATACAGTTACTTCCTGCCATTCAGGGCTATGTTAATTGATAACAAGATAGTTGTGGCCAGGCAATTAGTTATGAAATGCTGATTAAAATGTCAGCAGCCTGAGCATGACCTTACCCAGGGTGGCATGGAACCCCTAATTCATGGCTCCATGGGCACTGAGTGCAGACTGATCCCATTTCAGAGCAGGCAGGCCCCAGCTGGGTGCATGGAGTACAAACGATGGGTTTGGCCTATTTTAAACACTGGCCCTGCTGCAGTTTTCACACAACAGATCCAGAGTACTCGTACTCTTCTAGAGCCATCTTCCCTACCTCCATCAGGGGACAAATGATACAAGAGGAGGCAGAGGGAACATTAACTCTGAGAACTTCAAATGAAAAGGCAAAAATGCCATGCGCCTTGCCATAATTCAGTATTATTAGCTGTAGGTGGAATTAAAGACAACGAAGTCTTGAAAATAATGAGAAAGACTTCAAACACTGACTACCCAAAGCACAGCCTCTAGAAATTTTGCTTCAGGTTTTGTCAGCAGTGGCAGAAAATCTGAGTGGATAACTCACTCCAGAGAGCAGAAGGCCCTTGCAAAAGGCCAGGCCCCTCCATCCCTAAAACATTCTTCTCTTGGCTACACCCTTTCAGAGTGGCAAGAGGTTCTTCAAAGGATTGCAGAAATGCTGGACAGCAAAAGGACCATCAGGATTTCACTGCCAAAAAATCTGACAAACGCTAAGCTGAGGCACCGGGTTATGCCAGTCATTCAAGCTCGCCCCCAAAATCAAACCCATGACATCACCGAGACTCGGCAGTTAATATCAGCAGCTGTTGAGGATAAAAGTCATTGCTCAGGCACTCTGAGCGCCCCAGCGCACCACCACCACCAGCCCAAGCCAAGCAGAAAGCCCCAAGCACAGCACTGAACAAAGTCCAAAGGATGCTATGATCAAAGTAGACACCAAGGAGAAGCCTCATAGAAAAATTAACATGATTAAGCATTAGTCTCAAAAATAAAAGAGGGGGTCTGATAGCGGAGTTTAATCACAGATCCCAAGTGCATCTCCAAACATCACTGCTTGTTTCAAAAAAAGTCTGTAAGGACAACAGGAGCCAGTCAGCCTCCAGAGCCAGAAGAATCTGATAAGGGTAAGCGGGGCCTTTGGCATAACCACAGCCAGCCCTGTTACGCAAATTAAAGTGCTCAAAGACAAGGGCTCAACCATAGGCAAGCAGTAGTATTCTGACAAACATCTGGGAGAGCCCCTTGCAAAAACAAAGGACAGGAAAGGGTGAAGAGCAGATGGCCCACCCAGTGCTGGCTGCACCCAGGACAAACAGAGCACCTCTGGCACTGCCAGGGGAGAGATGGTGGGACGGCCAATGCTGGGCAGCACAATGCTCATTTCAGGCAGGCATCCATGTGTCAGCAAGCTTTTCCCAAGCAGCAAACAATCACATTTGTCCCTGCCATGCTGAAGCACTTAGCACCACAGAAAGCAGAGAAACCCAGGCTGGGAAGGACTCCCAGGGTCAGCTCACCCAGTGAATTTTCATGCTTGAAGGCCCCCCCAAGGTTTTCCAGTAGTGGTGTGGACCCCTGGATGGTAAATCGAAACCTTATGGTGGCAGGCTCATTGCACTCCACCACCTTCTGCCAAAGAGCAAGCGTGCCCCCAGGCTCCAGCAAACCACTAGCCCAAAACCGCTGTTCTTGACTATCCCCCTTTCTCTTCCCCTTCTGCCTCCCCTGAGCAAACCAAAGAGAGATTAAAGGATTCCTGTGGAATGAGTGACATGAAACTGAGGAGGGAACATCTTCAAAGCAACCAAAGGAATAAAGTCTGTACCTAGCCCATATGGGCAAATATTTCTCTAACCTGTTGCTGTCCTCTGGGGATAGTGACACCACATGCTTCCCTAGTGATCCAGTCCAGGCAATACCCTAGCCCTGATTCATAAGGCCATATTTATTATCTTTCTTAGAGACTACCCAAAATTTCCAGTGTTGTTGTTTAAGTCAGTCAATGACCTCTGATGCACAGCAAATTCAAAGAAGAGATTTTTTTATTTCTCTCCTTTTTGCGGTTACCTCATGTATTTGATGTCTGCTGTCCTGTTCCTCAGTCTTCTCTTGTCTTTAGACTAAACAAAACCTAATTCTTCCAGTCTCTCTGCACAGGCCATGTTTTCTGGACCTCTGGTTGTTCTTGTTGCTGCCCCTCAGTG